>NC_079147.1:13714852-13923337 GCF_945859685.1 Eupeodes corollae | reverse complement strand
AAGTTAAAAATTAATCGAATTCTACGTAAATACACAAGAATTGAAAGGGCAGGATATTTTGAAAATAAAATTAAAGCATACAATATGCAAATTGTTTAGTTACTCAACGAAAGTGAGTATTCTGATTGAGTCCTACGCAAAAAGTCGCTGGAGCAATTCGAAGAGAACTTATACATTTGTAAACATATTATTTAGTGAGGCAGCACATTTCCGTATTGATGGTTACGTTAACAGACAAAATATGCGATAATGGTGCTCCAACAACACCATAGTTTGGTGATCCATTTCAGCGAGCGAATTAAATGGCCCATACTATATTTTAAACAGCAGTGAAACTGTCACTTCTTCGGTGTTTCGGTGTTTCTGTTATCGCAATTGCAGCGTTGCCTAATTCATATCCCAAAAATGTTGTAACAATAAATTATTAATAACTCAATTTTTGACAAGTTACCCGTTTATGGCACAAATTAGGCTTGGTGAATAATATCTACAGAAATACTACCGACAAAAGTTAAAGTAAAATCTTACTACGGATTGGTTTTTTGACATTTAAACGAGTTTCGAATGGATCTTATGTGATTTCGTTCACAATGTTGGTAGGATTGATATTGCATTTGTATTTCGATGGCTGTGTTCCTTTCGTTGAGTAGTTGTGCATTTAGAATCATGTGTTTTCCATTGGATAAAAAAATCAAATTGTTACTGTTGATATTATTTAGTTTTGTTAATGAGAATGGACTTAACTCCTCCACACAGTTTTTTCTTTACACATTTTGATTCAACTCGTATCCCCAACCGAAATCGGGTTCGAATCAAGCTAATTTCAATTTCATTCAGGTATATAAAGAATTGAGGCGAACTTTAAGCCCGCTTCAACACCACATGCTAATTTAGTAGTCTTCGATCAAACCCACTCCTTGAAGTTTTAATTTTATGTCAAAGCTCCAATTGTTAAATGAAGTTTTTTTTTATAGAATCTAAATTTCCAGATGTTTTCTTACCATTTCTTCTTGAAAATTGTCCACTTTATTAGTTTTAGTTAGTTTTTTTTCCTGAAGTTAATTTTAACTTTGATTTTCACAACATTTTCTTCTATTTGTGTTCTTATTATTATTACGCTGACAGGTCTTCTTTAAGTTGAACCAATTTTTAAATATAAAAATCTGGCTACTGTCGTTGGGTTTTATTGGAAAATTTCTTCTATACTATTTATAGAATGCAAGAAAAACACCGGTATTGTATGTGTATATACGATTATTTAAAATCTTTTGTAATATTGATGAACGAATAAAAAATCATGGTACTCTCTCGGCTGAAAAAATTGGAAAAAGGCAACAATTCAAATACCAGTATTTCTAATATTACGGAAGCATTATTTTCTAAGAGTTGTACCCGTAGCATGATGGTTAGTGCGTTGGACTGTCATGCAAGGGGTCTTGGGTTCAATCCCTGCCTGTGCCACCTTAATTTATAAAAATTAATTTTCGCGGGTACTGCCTCTTGCGAGGAATTGACAAATCCTTCAAGAGTAATTCTTGTCATGAAAAAGTGCTTTCTCAAACTAGCCGTTCGGATTCGGCCTTAAATTGTAGGTCCCTTCCATTCCTGACAACATTACTCGCACACATGAATGGTTGAGAGTTGTAAGTCACTAGGCCCTGGTTCACAACGGACTGTTGCGCCACCCCATTTGATTTGATTATTTTCTAAGAAACTTAATTTTAACTTTAAAGATTATTTTAAATAATTTCTAAGAGCCACAAAAATACTTCTTTGAACATCCGCCTTATAATGTTTTCCAAACTATAACTCTTACATGCCTTTCAGTGTTAAATGACAAAGTTTTGCAAAAAAAAGTTTCTTCTAAAACGCTTCTAAAGTCTCACAATAACTTGATAGGAAAATATGTTCAAGGACCAGTCGATAATATCGATATAAAATTATATGTGAAAATATAAAAACATTCCTTTTAATTTAAGAACAAGTAAACTCATTAAAAAAAAAACATTGCAGATATATAAAAAGGTACATACAAAAATATACGAAATACGAAGAAATCAAAGTCTCAATTGGCTATTAAATTATTATTATTGACAGATCGATAAGATCACGATTGAGAACGTTGAATAATTTATAGACATATTATACATCAACTCACATATATTCAGATGGCAGGCCACATTCAATCTGTCATGTTGTTAAAGTCCAACTTACAAATGTATCTTAATAATTAATTACTATAGAATCCGGAAAAAAAAACACATCTTTTCCTCTCTTACTCGTACCTACATTTGTTTGGCATTTAAGAGTAATGTAAGCAAAAAGTAAACCTACACTTAATTAATTTGTTCCATCACATGCTATTCGTCAAGTTGAACTTGTATGGTTCTAATCCAAGTGGGGTAATCTATCTTTGAAAGAAACCACAAAAAAATAACCACGTTAAGAAAATAAAAGAATCATCGCAATGTTTCGGTATAGAAACCCACAAAGAGATGAAATTGTTTTTGTACGTTAAAACGTTGCACGTCTTTACCACAAAACGTTGCCACATTCACCTGTCTATCTTTTATCCTTTAGGTATACAGCAACTTGATTGCTGGAGCATGTTTTATTTCTATTGTTTCTTTTTTGTATGGATGAAGGAAGTGGGGATGCTTACTTACGGAAGTAAGTACCTATGCAATACCATGGTTATATTTACTTTTTTCTTCTCTTCTCCATCTCCAACTCTAGCGCCATTTTCATTCGACTTTTATATCCGGAACGAAAAAGAAAGAACAACAGACGGAAGTAATTGGATTAAGTTGTGAAGTATACGCGTGCAAACACCAAAACGGGTCGATAAAGTTATAAACATTTCACTAAATGGAATGAGTTCACAAATCCGCAAAGGAGATAAAAAGTTCCTTCATCCTCCAAAATGATTATAATAATCAGATATTAAAATATTAAAAGCCAACATAAATTTACACAAATAAATTATTAAATATAAACGACAAACACCCGTCGGCTGCGGCAGCGTCGGAAAAAACAAACCTTTTTGTATTTTTGGTAAAACACAATTTGTAATTAAAATCTTACCCCTATTTAATGAGCGAGGGTGCTGTAATTAGCACTTAAGACATTTCAATTTGCCAAAGGAAGTAAGTATGGTCATTCCCATTAAAATTCAAAGTGATTCGTTTGAGAAATTTTGTGGTGAGCGGCCGACGCTACGGCGACGCCGACGACAAATCCAAATCCACAAAAGGATTTTCTGTTTCATGTTTTCTTCACTACAAACCCGTTTTTAGGATATTAAGATTTCAGAAGATTAAATCTTAAAGAAAATTTTTCTAAGTATAATTTTATTGAAGAATTATTTTAAGACTGTTTCAATATAATAGTTAAAGAGTGCGTGAAAGACTTTTGATTCACCAATTTTCATAACTTAATTACATAAAATGACAAGAATATTGAAATTTGTTCGGAAAAGTTAAGAAATGTTTAGTACTTTTGCCGGTTGGTCATGAATATCAGTTTTGACAACTTTTAAGTCAATGTTGTCATTGTATTCCGTTCAACGACAAAACATTTGCAAATAGAAACTTATTTTCGGATACCATTTTCTATATTTCGACCAATTTCCTCTTCTTGTTTTATGAGCAATGCCTTGAATAAATTTGTTTAACTGGCTCCGTAAGTAAAGGTCAACTTAGCCCAGTTTTACAATTTAGGCAAGAACACACGGTTAAATTTAAAACTCTGAACTGGCCACATAGATGCAGCGTTTTGACTGAGAGTTGAAGGTCTAACTTAAGGTCATGGTATAAAACTTTAAAATATTTAAGTGAAAAAATGCAAAAGTCAAATAGAAAACAGGTTTTAGAAGATTCGTCTAAAATATACTTTTTCTCAAGTTAATGAGAAGGATTCTTGCACCTCTTTTCTTTTTTTAAATTGTGAATCCTTTGTTAAAAAGAAATTTGATCTGAGTCAGAAGGTGTCGATGGTATATCCAATATTGTACTATGACGTTACCTCAGGAAGCTGTGGACATTTATACTACTATGTTCAACAACGTTCTGAATAAAGCATATATCCGGTCCGTTGGAAGACAGCTGTGGTACATTCTGTCCCGAAAAAGGGAAAGGAAAACTCCAATCCGGCGAATCTCCGGTCGATAAGTCTTCTGCTGGGTATCAGTAAGGTATTCGAGAAGGTTATAAATAGAGCTCTGTCTAAGTGGGCTGAGAACAACAAAATAATTTCGGATAATCAGTTCGGCTTTATGGCGAGACTTGACACTATTCATGTTGCGTCCAAGCTTGTTTGTGATATCCAGTTGGACAAATCTAAAAGACAATTTACGGGTTCTTGTCTGGTTGAATTGGAGAAGGCGTTAAACACCGTATGGTTAAAGGGTCTTTATGAAAGTGAGCCAGACTTGTCATAAGTAAACCACTTTTGTATACGTTGAAAATCAACTTTCAGAAATTCGAAACTATTCTGTTCAGGAGCATCAAGAGATACGAAAAAGAACTGGACAAATATAGTGGTCGTTGGACCAAATCGACAGCCACTGGCGAATAAAAGTGTAGTAAAGTACCTTGGTCTCTGGTGGGATCAGTACTTGTTCTTCGACAGACATGTGAGTGCTGCTCTGTCCAGAGCTAGGGAAGCCTTTGCCCTGACAATTTTTTTTTTAGCAGCCATCTTGACAGCAAGGTGGAGGTGATTTGATACATGGCCCTTTTCTTTCTTTCTTTCTTTCTTTCTTTCTTTCTTTCAGCTTTCCTCTATTTATCGGTTCCGCTAATCGACCACGTCAGCCGTAAAACTGTAGATAGGTTACTCCTTTACAGTCGAGAGGTCCTAGCACTGGACGGTGCCGAGCGCCTTCAGTTCATTAGGACTGTTTCCGATAGGGACCGAAGAGATAGGATTAAGCAGGAGATTCAGTTTTGGTGGTTTTAAATTGAGAATGTCACTACTAATAATACCTTTATTTTGTATAGAAAGAATTTATGCCTCCGTTCTCTACGTTATGACTTAGATGCTTATACGATAATTACTATTAGTGTCTTTTTGAACACATCACATAACCGAAAATCTTAAAGACAACAAACACCTTAAAATATTTTAGTTCTAGTGGTTGTGATGAATTTTGAAAAAAAAAATGGTTTAAATCTCTTTCCATACTTTAAATTATCTTTAAAATTTGATTGTTGTTTTCGAAGTTTCCTGACAAATTAAAATGTCCCTACGTCTTGACTATTTTCAAAAAGGGGAATAAAAAGATAAAAACAATATTTCAATGTCTTTTGAAAAAGTTATAAAAACAAGAATTCTGAATTAACTACAAAATATAATTTCTTTCAACTTGGTTTAAGGGAAGGCATGTTAACTAAAGATGCTCTTTAAGTCTTCAGTTTTATTATTTACAAAAGTTTAGATGACAAACAAGTCTGTGCTTGACTTTTGTCGATATTTGGTAGCTATATCCTTATAGATAAGTGTTACATATCGTTGCTTTTTGTAGCTTTAAGTTGTGTTAGCTTTGCTTCTTACCTCGAGGATATGTGTCAGAAATTCAGAAAAAATTGTAATTTAAATGATTCTGGTTGTTTCGTTAGTACGAAACTTTATAAAATGAATATAAAATCTTAAACATTGAATTTAACTTTAAATTAAAATACATTTATATCAGTTAAAAAATTGCACTATTGTGAACTGAATTGTATGAATTGTGAACTGTATTGGTATAAATTTCAAACTTCCCGCCCATCCGGCCATATTTTATTTAAAATTTAAAATTAAGAAGAAAAAAAAAGAAAATGAAATGAAATAAAACCATTCCACACGATAGTTCCGCACACTCAACACGCATTTTCTTTAATCCGCATTTAGTCGCTTAAGTTTAAATTCTCTTTAATTTGTTATTTAACATCTCAAGTAAGAGCTAATTTACAAAAAAGCTTGTTAAATTTTCACTGGTTTTAATAATGAGGAAGCTCTTTAAGTTTAAGACCTAAGGGCTTTGCATTTTCTTAAGTTAACCAATTCATTATGCTCTCAACGGTCAGAAAGAAACCAGACAGCTTTTGTGTATGATCTAGATATTTCTTATAATTCTTCTAGTGCTCTCCATTTTGTTGGTAATACTTGCACGATATCCGCTTATCGAGTTTCTGGTTCGTAATTCAGAAGCTAGTTATCAGTATCAATATCAGAGGTAATATTTTTGACTATAATTGTAATTGTAATAGAAGTAACATTGAAAGTAGCATAAGTTGTGGTGGCTTTGCTATCGAAGTAGTAAGCAAGTCCAAATACTTAAAAGTGTTTATAGATCAAAATTTGAATTGGATAGACCAAATTTCATATTTAAAACACCATTTTTGTATGAAATGTCTTTTTCCTTCTCTAGAGAACATATTTGAATGACCGAAAACTCTTGAATGGTCTTGAACTCTAAAATCGGTTTACTATGTAACTTTTCATTCTATGACTTCTATATGGTATTACTTTTTATAGTGCCACTTATACGACTTACCTTAAATGCTTTTCGCTTTCTTCTTAAAGCAAATCACAGAAGACCATGTAAGTCGCTTTTCAGGAACTTAAAGATTTTTCCATTAAAGCATTTGTTTTACTTCAATGTCTTCCAAATTTTCTTCTCAAGGAATGGTTATTTTCGAAGTGCTTTAGCTGACGCATATTATTTCGTTGTTCAACAACTATCATGAGATCAATAAATAAAGGAACAATTTAAGTAATAGTTAGTTACACTTTTTATCAATGTTTATAAATATATTGCCCTCATTTGGTTTGAACAATTATTTTACGAATGTAGGTATAATAAAATAATTGATGAAACGTTATTTGTAAGCTGACTAATAGTTTGACTAAAATGTTTGCTCATAATAGTTTTATATGTAGGTTAACTTGAAACCTAAAAATAGATATCTACAAATTACAACATTAAAATAACTCCATCGCATTTTCATATTTTAAAAGCAACAAATTCTTGACGACCTGTCT
The DNA here is from genome assembly GCF_945859685.1 of Eupeodes corollae. Lineage (NCBI taxonomy): Eukaryota > Metazoa > Arthropoda > Insecta > Diptera > Syrphidae > Eupeodes > Eupeodes corollae. The sequence continues at coordinate 13,916,311 of NC_079147.1, read as the reverse complement.
ATAACAATAAAATATTTAAGCGTCTAAGCTTTTACCATATATACACTAAAGACACATTGATTTAATTGACAATTTCTATGTCAACCATACCAAATTATACCTATTAAGGCGTCTCAATTAAATGGTTCTATGAATTTTATTTCGAAATACCATTTCTATAAATTACAGTATGTTGATAGTAATGATAAGCTTCTTTAAAAGGTATGGACTGGTTTTAATGTATTTCAGTAATAATAAATTCAACAACAAAAAAACTAAACTAAACTAAATTTAACTTTTCATTTTGTTCAAAACACAAAGGCAGGTATTTAAGATCATTGTGATTGATAAATATGCTTATACAGTGAAATCTCTCATGAGCGTATGCATGGTGACTCATTCTGAGTCATTCTTTTAAGACATTAATGAAATTTGGGTATTATATTTGTTTCAATATTTGAAAAAGCAAATGTGAAAAGTTGTAAGAACGCTCGGATAATTAATAAAAATATATTGAGAAGTGTCAACTATCAATTGACAGTTGATAAATATCAATTTTAAAGACTTAACTACACGGAAAATGTTAGACTTTTGTGACCATACAAACAAATGTATATTTATAATAATTGTTATTAATTTATCACTTAAAAGTTTATTCTTTCCTTAAAACTGTAAATTTTAAACACTGAATGTCGATATTTTTATCCAATATCAAATTATACCCGTAGCATGATGGTTAGTGCGTAGGACTGTTGGCGATCTGAGAACCGCGGTTTCATGCGGTTCAATGACGATTCCTTGGCAAATGCCATAATCGCCGAGCAAACGGGACCAAGTCTCTTGTTAGTGACGAAGGTTGAGTTTCAGCTTATCTTCAATTCTATAAAAAATAAAAAGTCAGCAGGTGTCGATGGTATATCCAACGTTGTACTAAGACATTTACCGATGGAAGCAATTGACATTTACACCACGCTCTTCAGTGAATGCACTGAATAATGCATATTATCCAGTGCGTTGGAAGACCGCTTCATTCATCCTCTCCCGAAAAAGGGAAAGGACAACTCCCACCCGTCAAATCTTCGGTCGATAAGTCTTTTTCCAAGCATCAGCAAAGTTTTCGAAAAAATCAATAATAGGGCTTTGACTAAGTGGGCTGCGGACAACAAAATAATTCCGGATAATCAGTTCGGGTTCAAGGCGAATCATGACACAATTCAGGCTGCGTCTAAACTCGTTTCTGATATCCAATGGAATAAATCAAAACAACAATGCACAGGTGCTGTCCTGGTTGATTTGGAAAAGGCCTTTGACACCGTATGGTTAGAGGGTCTTTACCTAAAACTGAGCAGACTTGGCATAAGCAAGCCATTGTTGTATATACTTTATGATATGTTTAACGGTAGAAAGTTTGTTGTCAAAAGTGGCAATGTAACTTCTACCACAACATTCTCAATTAAAAATGGTCTTCAACAGGGAGCGGTCAATTCGCCGATTCTCTTCAGCATTTACACCAGCGATCCGATAGGTAGTCTTACAAAGGCAATTGCGTACGCCGACGATCTAATTGCGTACAGAACGGCCCGAAAGGTTGAGGTTATTAGAATTCTCTTGCAGCGTGATTTCGACAATATTCAGCGATATTGCGACGACTGGAAACTGAAAATAAGTGTCCAGAAGTCGGAGAGAATTCTGTTCCGGTCTCCATTGATAACGGCCACGAGGGATACGTGCAAGAATTGGTCATCGTTGATCTACACGGGCAGCCATTAACGAGCAAAAGTGTAGTGAAGTACCTCGGTATCTGGTTAGATCAGTATTTATATTTCGACAGACATATGAATGCTGCTCTGACCAAGGCCAGAGGAGCCTTCGCTCTGACGAAACGGCTGTTTTTTAGCAGTCGGCTTGACTCCAGAGTGAAGGTAATTTGCTACGTGGCCCTCATACGGCCAATGATCATTTATAGTTGTCCTGTGTGATTCAACGTTGCCCCTTCCCAGATGGAGAAGTTTCGGGTGTTCGAGTGGGAGTGTTTACGACGCTGTACCGGCTTATATCGAACAGCCGAATCTGCTTATGTGCATTACTTTTCCAACGAGTTCCTATACAACGGGGCTCTAATCAACAGAATTGACAATTTTGTGATAAAACTCGTTCGAGGTCAAATTGCAAGAGCTATGTCTTCGACCAACAATTTAATTTTCGGGGTGTTCTATCTGAATGAAGAGTATTTTGAAAGTGCACGCTTGAGCGGCTTCATTCCACCAGAGGCATTCCTCTTTCTAGACAAATGCGGTCTGATACAGGATAGATTGGCAGTTCCGTTAATCTACCACGTCAGACGGAGAACCGTGGATAGGCGACTCCCGTACAGTCGGGACGTCATGGCACAAGGCGGAGCAGAGCTCCTTCGATTCAGTAGGGCTGTGTCCGAACGGGACCGAACTGATAGGGTGAAGCAGGAGAACCAGTTTTGGTGGCTCCAATCGGCACTTGATATTGGGTAGTCGGGATGGGGTTTTAAGCCTTGGCCGGCTTGCATACTTGTTTTATAGTTTTAGGGTTTAGTTTTAAGTAGAATATGCATGGTGGCACAACAAAAATACAAAAAAAAAAATAAAAAAATAAAAAACAATAAAAATAAAAAAAAATGGAATATATAAAAAAAAACAAAATTAAAAAAAAAAAAACTTACAAAAAAAAGACAGTAAAATATAAAAACAAAACAAAAACGTAAGATTTGCTGCTGTGGTTGTTCTAGTTTTAAGTAGTTTATAGTTAGAATAGGTAGTTTAAGTTAGTTTTAAGTTTTATATTAGGGACCTTATTTAAGTAGTTTTTAAGCAAAACTAAAAAGGATATTGATATCAGTTTTTTTTTAAATTTTCTAATTAATACAAAAATAAATAAAATTAAATTGAAGTTAAATAAATCTTACCTAAGGCCGAAAGGCTTTATAATTAAGTATTATTCTTTAACTTACAGTGTCCGTATGGGAACATTAAGTTAGTTGTAAGTTATGTATAATAAGGCTAGTTTTATGAATTTTTGTCTAGCATAAGAATGAATTAATAAAAATGAATTTAAAAAAAAAAAGTGCGTTGGACTATCATGCAAGGGGTCTTAAGTTCAATCCCTGTATGTGCCACCTAACTTTTTTCACGGGTACTGCCGAGGAATCGACAAATTCTCCAAGAGTAATGAAAAGTCTTCATTTTTTTTAAAAACAGGGAATTGTTTTCGTTTAGTGTTCACCTTAAAGGGAGGTTCTACTGTGACTAAAATCTATTGATTCTTATGTTGTATGCTATTAAGATGTTAGGCACTCCGATTTAACTTTTTCTTCAAGACTTCAAGATCAATAAATTACAAATAAAATCAAGCTTCAGCAGTTAAAACAGTGAGTTGGTAGGTGCATTATACACACAAAAAATACTCACATTATTTAACACGTGTTATAATTTATTCCGTTTTCATTCGCACCTTCGTTAAATTTATCTATAAATGGTGCGGTCTGTGAAGTCTTATAAAATATCCTACAGACTGTTGTTGAGTATATCTTTTTTTATAGGCACACAAAATGTTGTATAAAAACAAACGTTTATCAATTAAGAGCTGAAAAGTTAATAAATTACTTTTTACTGGCGTAAGCATTTTTGCCAAGATAATGAAATGAAAACTCCAACTCCGCCCTCATAATGCCTTCTATATCCAAACCCATGTATGACTATGAGGCCGTGGCTTAGGTAAGGTATGTACATTTATGAATGAATAACACTTCTAAATTTTGAATTAAGCTGTTATCTTTTATTTGAAAATTGGTTAAGGCTGAGGGGGTATATCTTATACCTTTGTTGGGTACATAAATAGATATACCTTCCTTATAGATAGATACTTTTTAACTTTACCTACCTTAAGTCCTATACACACAAAAAGTATCTTGGGATTTTGTCCAAAAATATAATGTTTCTAAAACAAAGATAGAAGAAAATAAATCTTCGAGCTAATTGATTAGGACGTTGTAAAATGTTGTGGCATTAGCCATTGCACTTTGATAAATTGCTTTTGTTTGGTTTTCAGCATCTTATGGATAAACTTATTATGTTAAGGTATATTGTTTGGTTATGGAAAAGGTATGAATATGTATGTTCAGAATATCTTAAGTAAAACATATACATATATAGTTAGACTTAAAAGTTTACAAATAAATTGGGGTCTGTTTATAAAGTTCTTAAGAGTAATTGCATATGGAAAGGTAGTTTATCATTTTTGTATACCTATTTTAGGGTTAATACTCAATTTGGGAGTAAGAAATTAATTAAGCAAATTTTTGACTTCGAAATATGGAGACATGAAAATGAAAATCTTTGGTGGTTTTTGGGGTTATCGTAATGGTTTTTAGAATTTTTTTAAGGGAGTAAAATTTAATTTATTTGATTTATTAAAAATTTTAATGACATTGTTTTAACATAATCTAATATATAAACGTGAACGTTTCATCAATACCCACTTAAGGGCAAGTATTAATAAGTCCCTCCTTTCAAAGGCTCAACACGCGTACAACAAAGGGAAATCAGTTGAAACGGCTCTACGCATTATAGTACGTACAATCTAATATTCCCTCCATCATAAAAGTACACCTTAGTTGCCTTCCTAGACATGCAGATGCTGATAAGCGGGATTATCAATTCGAAACTGGGGGATTTTACTGCATAAAGGGGTGTCAGTAGAGGTACGCCACAAGGTGGTGTCCTATCCCCTCTCCTCTGGAACTTAGTAATAAACGAATTACTAGAAAGAGAGGGATACAGAGTGTTTGTTAATGGGGACGATGTTGCTTTTGCTATTGTAATGGGTAAACATCCCAATATACTAAAAGAACTCTTACAAAACGCTTTAAATAAGCTCACCAGATGGGCAAATCGGTGTGGACTAGGCGTTAACCCACCCTTGTCCTCTTCACAGGAAATACAAAGTCCCACTCATTGACCCCCCCCCCTCATAAGCGGTGTACCACTTAAATTCTCTGAACAAGCAAAATACTTGGGTCTCATTTTTGATAAGAAATTAAGTTGGAAACCGTATATTCAAGAGGGAATTAACAAGGCCATAGTAACCCTGTTCTCCTGTAAAAAGGCCATGGTAATAAATGGGGCCTACAGCCCCGCATTACACACTGGCTATATATCTCGGTCATAAGGCCGATCCTTATTTATGGAGTAGCGGTATGGTGGACGGCGCTAGATATAGCGACAAATCGCTATAAACTCAGCAAAGTCCAACAGCCTGCCTGTGTATGGGAGGAGCACTTCGCTCTACCCCCTCCTCCTCACTTGATGTTCTGTTCTATCTAATACCGCTGGACATTTTCAGCAAGCAAACGGCAGCTAATACAGCTATATGGCTTCAAGTCTCCTCTCTGTGAATCAATAATGGAAATTGCCACACCACTATTTTGAACTCGTTCAGAACTATAAACAGACTACACCATACCACAGTTTATTAACTAAAGCTTCAAAGTGACTATACTTCCCAGGTCTTCTTGGGAGAATACATCATTTTTAAACGATCATCCTATAAACTTTTATACAGACGGATCAAAACCGGAGGATGGGGTTGTAGGAGGCGTATACTCAGATAGAGTAAACTTTAGTCTCTCCTTTCGTCTACCCGATCATTGTAGCGTGTTCCAAGCTGAAATCCTGGCTTCAAAAATAGTCCTATCATGGCTTAGAGAAAACGTTATATCAACTAATAATATACGCAACTTCTCGGATAGCCAAACTGCGTTAAAGTCGCTGGACTCTGTCTCCACTAACTCACTAACAGCCCTAAATTGTCGATAATCTCTTACGGAGATTGTTACACAGTTCAACATTCAACTTTTCTGGCTGCTGGGCCATAGAAACATTCCAGGAAATTGCAAAGCTGACGAACTTGCAAAAAGCGAAACAACTTTATCTCTGCTGGCTCACACTGCTAGCATAGGTATCTTGCTTTAGCATGGGTTTACATGTAGCTAAGGGAGAAAACAAACTTCAGGTGGAATAACACCTCCACCTGCTATCACAAAGACGTAGAATCCACCTTGGGCTTGTAGACTACTACTTCAACGATACCATCGTTCTAAAAAATCCGAACTTTATTTGTCTCCTACGCTTCATGCGGTTATCCAATTAGTTCTACGAGTTAAGCTGATCAACTGATCCATGTGGTATCACAACGGACTTACAATTTCTTGGAATTTCTTTGTTGTGCCATCTTCATTGAAGATGATCGACAGATATGAACTGTTAAAGAGTTTGTAGAGACAGAGTCCAGAGATTTGATAGCGGGCTTACTATCTGAGAAAATACGGATATCAGATGTTGATATCACGTTTTCTTTAAGCCAGGACAACCCTTCTTTTATCGCCAAAAGTTCCGCCTGGAAAACGCTTCAATGATTACGAAGGCGGAATAAGAGACTTAATAGCAGTCGGTCAGAGTAGACACACCTCCACTAACCCCTTCATTTGTTTTGACCCAGCATTTTAAACATGGACTGACTCGTCTTCCAGGAATGCTCTATTGTCCCAAAAAGATTCGGAAAGTATAGAAACCTGGAAGTTTCTATCAAATTGCAGTTGGGGGATGGTGCAGTCTTTGTACTTTAGAATTAATTCCAAATACTTAAGAATTACGGAGTGCCCAATATTGTTGTTAATCCACTACGATGAACCTTTGAGGCGAATAGCAAAATGTGCAGCTATTAGTTAGATAGGTTTATTAAGAGGTGTAAGCGTACCTATTGCGACAGATGGGGTCGAACGAAGCGGTCCACTTAAATAATAAATTAATACAACTTAAAACCTTAAAAATATAAAATTATATATCATTAATTTTTTGCAATGATTTAGGACAAATAGCAAATGTTAAACAAACAAAATTTCCTACGTCCTTATTTTGAAAACTATAAGAAATAAAATAAATCATTATCAAAGATTGCAGATTGACAAAACACAAATCTCTCTAATAATATTGATTAAATTACCCTAAATCACGCAATCATTGTTGACATCACGATAATATCATAACTTACCCTATTATATGAAAAAAAAACAACAAACTATTTTAATTTGTCATGTGTACTTAAAACTTCTTTTGTAAAGGAAGGTACGTGGAGGATATAAAAATGTAAATAGTTTTCTTTGTTATTTTGTTGCTAAATAAACTATCAAGCTATTAACTAAATTTCTATTTTATTTGTTTTTGTTGTTTATTCTTTTTTACCCTTATAATTGCTTCTATGTGAGTTGAAACGAAATGTAATTTTCGCCTTATCAGTAATCAAATTAAATGACACCCGTGATGATGGAATTTGCTTTCACCGCCAACCACCGCCGCCATATCAGAAGTAAGGGATGGCAGCCATATTTAAATCATTTTTCTTTCTATACGAAAAAAAGCAACCACCCCCGCATTTATGGAACAACAAGAACTTGTATAAAACAAAACCTCATTGAGCAAATGAGGAATTCATGTCAGAACGCCATTTTTGTATAAATGGACATTACATCATGCCAGAGAAAGGGCAAACCGAAAGGCAACCTTCCCCCATATTTGTCATAACAAAAGATTGGTGTGTATAGAAGGTATAACTTTGGTTGGTATCTTAAAGACTCACAAGTTGACATGTTTGGAGAGAATTAAATTGCTCAGCTTATAATCTGTCCACGAGTTAGTATAATGTCTAAAGTAGTAGGTAAAGTGAGTATAGCTATAATGATTAAACTTTCATGTTGTGCAGTTTTAAGGGTTGATAAATATTTAATAAAGGTTTTTATTTAGCCAACCCTTATACATTTAAAACACAAAAACAACACAAAAAAAATACTATAAACTTTATCTAAAAATTCAAAAATGCTTTATACCTGCAGGGTTGAGACTTAAAAAACTGAATTTTCTGTGTGTTGACAAAGCAACATGAGCTTTGCTTTACCCCAATACTTTTCAAGGGTTTTTCAACCCCTATAACGATAATCTACTCCCATTATCTTCTCATAAATATTAAATGACATTTTAAAATGCCGAGGACAAAAAAGTAACAACTTTTATGTTTTTATATATATTTTTAAAGTCTCCCGCTCTATACCGCCACCACCACGTCCGCACTGTGGGGGTGGACATACGACCCAAACCACTTTGCTAAACAAGCGACAAATTCAAAACAAAAGCAAATTATAAACACGTACCATAAGAGAATTACACCGTAAAATGTTCCGTTGAAAGTTGAAATGGCGTCGTCGTCGCTGTCGTTGTCGGTAACGGTGGCGCGGCGGCGGCTGGAGGCTGGCAGTGGTTGCTTTTATATGTTTGAAGTTATATCTCAAACTTTAAACCCATACCCTCTTACACATAACTTAGTTTTTTTTAAGTGGTTTGACACAACTTTTTGGGGGACTGACTTATTGCTACAAACTGTTACAATCTTAGAAATATACAATGAAGTCGAAACTCACCTCCATTTTGTTCTTCGATTTTGAAACCACGTTTTAACTTGAGCATCTGTCATTTTTAAACCTCGCGCCAGTGCAGCTCGTTCCGCCGATGCTAAATACTTTTGTTTGTGAAATCGTTTTTCCAGCTCGGCAACTTGAATGCGGGTAAATGACGTTCGTGGCTTTTTTCGCTTTGGGGGTGTTCGATTTTGATAAGGATGACCGATTCGGCGGGCAATAGGAAACGCAGCTAAAATTAAAAAGAAAATATATTTAAATTTTTAAAGTTATTAATTTATACTTAAACAAAATTAATTTTCTATTTAATCATTTTTCAAAAACATATTTTTATTACTTTCTATAAATAGCCTTGATCCTTATAAACGGGTTAGGGTAACTTTATTTCCACAAATCATAAAACCCCATAACCTGATAATTTATACACCTAACATCAAATGGGTATTTTTAATACACTCATAAACACATATTTTTACGTGACTTGTAAGGAATTTTTCAAATCCCCTTTTAGTGAGAAAAATAGGGTCCAATATATGGACGTATCATAGATTTTATGTAATCATTTAGCCAATAAATCCAGGCCCCCAATAAAAAATCCATATATTGACATTCAAATAAAGTAACATTTTGAAATATGAACGTGTGTCGAACATTCTAAAACCAACCCTTTTCATAAAAATAACCCTAATTTCTTCCCCATTTTAAAAGAAGATATCCACAAAATTTCTTACCACACCACGCAAGCTTATCCATAATCATTTTTTCAATAACACTTTGAATAAAAATCTATTTGCGGGAACACAATTTTCGAAAATGTTTTCAATTCCAGGAAAAGAACCGAAAAAGTTCTCATGTCATCCCCCGGGAAGTGCGGGAGTATGGCAAAACCACATCGTCTTCTGTTTTATATGTGCACACATATATACGAAGCTTTTGCGGGAGGCCTTAGTGATAGGATGTTATTAACCCCAAGGTATTTATTAATATTTACCACTCTTGACGGAGATTCACGAGAGTGATGTTTTCTACCCTCCCCACATATGAGTATAGGTACATGGGGATGATGTCTGCATCTCCATATCCTGGAAAATATCTTGTAGATCCAAAAGTCAATAAAATACCAAAATAAACCTATATTCTCCTGAGGGATGGATAAGTGAAATATGGATTTTTCATTCATGTGAACTTTTTTTCAGGTAGGGGTACATCTTATACCTTCTCGTACCTTTATAAAACTCATGCAAGTCATATAGAAGGTACATTTATGAAGGTCTAGAATTCTGTCCCGAATAAAAAAAAAAAATAAGAAAACATTTTAAATTTGCAAGTCTTGATTTAGACAAATTGAAAACAGAATATAAAATGATATTCCGACACGTTATTTTTATAGCTTACTTGAGGTTTTGAATATAAACATTTTTTTCTCTTATTTTGGTTGAAGCTTGAAATCCATATGGATATGGAGTATAGTCATATCACTTAAGGAACATTAAAAGTTTATAGCATCAGGCTTGGTTTAATGTGGTGCATATGATATTGATGGTTGTTTATATTTAAATAAAAATGTATGTAAGAAGTCAGCAGTGAACTTTTAAGTATAAGGACCTTGTTAATGATTTTATTAATATAATGATAATTATTATCAGAGTGCTTACCAACAATAAAAGTGATGCTTGAGAGGATATTTAATTTCTTGTTTCAAGATCACATTTAATATTATTTTTTAATGTTCGATTAACATTTGTTTGTTTTAAATTTATTGAAGGTTTGTAAAAACGACATATATATGGTGCCCTGTGAAAAAGGTACTTTACGTCCAAATAAAGATGACCTTAAGATCTTTTCAAGAATGTTCAACAAGTACCACGACATGTCTTCAATATTTGAGCTAAATTATTTATAATAATAATTTATATTCTCGCAGATCAGTGGATATTAATTTCGCAAGCTGATGTTTCGAAAAAGTGTTTAAACAAAAACCAAATATTTAGATTCTTAAGAAGAAACTTGAATAAGAAATTGTCAATTTGATATTAAGTTCTAAAAAAACTTAATTTTGTTTTCAATTTCTAAACATACAAAAAAATAGCTATAAATTCCAGAAACTCTTCTGTAATTCTATGTAAGTTTTTAACGAACATAAAGAAACAGTCTTTCTTAAAGGTATTTTTTTTTTTTCAAAATTGATTATCTAATACTGGGTTTCCCAAAGTGGGCTCCGTCGAAGAATATCCAAATGCTCCGCGGAAATATTTAAAAAAAATATATACAAATTCCAAGATGGACTAGTAATTAGTGAAGTTTGGGCTTCTGATCTTGTAATTTTCATCGCAGCCAGTCGAATTTTAAATTCATAACTAAAACCAAAAATCAGCATAGGTAACTACAAACAAATTTCAAATAAATTTTGACATTTGAATTCTGTCTAGGAGAGTCTAGTAGGTTATAGGACCACCTGCCCAGACTTGGGAATTGTACTCGAGTTTCGGACGAATATAGGCTTTCTAGATTATAGCCAGATCAGTAGGGGTAAAAATCTTCTTGCATCTTCGGAGCGGCATTTTTGGCGATGTCAAATATGAGATCGCTTCCCAACAAGTGGTTTGTTATGCACATACCTAGGGCTGAAAGCTATTCGGTCTTCTCGATACAAGTACCACTCATAGGATAGTGGTTACGCTTTTATGTGTCAGTAGACAGCATTGAGTTTTTGAAGCATTAAATTCTACACGGTTTTGGATGCTGTCAAGCTCAGAATTTAATGAGCTCATCATACGCTGCCGTTGGTAGTTCACATCACAAGAACAAGGATGAGAATTTAAAAACGAATATGAAAAGCTGAGCGTACTTTCATCAGCGAAGCAATTATGGGGTTAGAAGTTTCAGACAAAAGATCATTTATAAAAATAAGGAAAAGTGTCGGAGACAAAACGGAGCCCTTGGGCACACCAGACTTTATTCTAGAATGGATTATTTCCATGCTGAGTGGTAGGAAGATTCGAGCCTCTCTAGGCAATATAATCGCAACAAAACACGTGAGTAGGGGAACACCCCAGGATGGTGTTCTTTCGCCTCTTCTATGGTTTCTGGTCATGGATACAATTCTTGTTAAATTAGAGAGATGTGGAGTGAAGGCGGTAGCCTACGCGGATGATTTGATGCTATTGGTGTCAGGAAAGTACACCTTCGTGATTAGTGAAATCACGGAGTCAGCTTTGAAGAAAGTAAGCAACTGGGCCACGAGTTGTGGACTAGGAGTTAACCAAAGTAAAACTGAACTGTTGCTCTTTACCACCAAAACTAAAGTACCGCCCTTCACGCTACCTCGACTCAACGGTCAAATCCTATAATTGTCGTCCAGTGCAAAATATTTGGGAGTTATACTCGACCCTTAACTAAACTGGAAGCTAAATATTGAAGTACGGGTTAAGAAGGCCTATGTTGCCTTCTACGCCTGCAGCAAAACTTTTGGTAAAAAGTGGGCACAGCCGTAGTACGTTCAATCCTAACATATGGTCCGATTGTGTGGTGGCCTGCTCTAAGCAAAGCCTATAATATTAATAAGCTAAAGAAGGCTCAGAGAACAGCTTGCGTGGGCACCACAGGGGCCATGCGTACTTGCCCAACGGACGCCTTAAACGTTATTTTGGATCTTCTACCAATCGACCTTTTTATTAAAAACATAGTTTCCTGCAGCGCTAATAGGCTGAAGGAATCAAACAGCTGGTTGTCAAAACCTTATTGTCATAGCAAACCAACGAAATTGATTACCTCAGATATTATCTCGGTAGACACTAATTACAGCACTCCTACTTTGAGCCTTAGTAGGGGTTTTAAGGTTATTTTCCCATGCAGAGAAGATTGGGAGGATGACATCGTTTCGATTGGTCTACACAACCATCTTTACTGACGGCTCAAAGATGGAGTGCGGAGTTGGTTCTGGAATCTTTTCTGAGTCTCTAATTGTAGCTAAATCCTATAGGCTTGCTGACTTTGCTAGCGTTTTTCAGGCTGAACTTCTGGCAATAAGGGAGACATGTAAGATACTTAAACAAAATCCAAACCAAAACCGAAATGCGGCTATCTTTACAGACAGTCAGGCAGCTGTCAACGCCATTAACTCGGCCTAATCCTCATCTAAATTGGATGAGCTTGCGAACCTGAATATTAAATAAATATTATTGAATATTACCTACCTACCTGGGCACACCAGCGTTTATTTTGTGGATATCAGATTTGAACCCGTCCAAGACTACTTGAATTGAACGGTCTGAAAGGTAATTTCTAACTCAACGAAGAAGGGATTCATCAATACCAAATGCACGCATTTTCGATAAGAGAGCCTGGTGCCAAACTCTATCAATTGTCTTTGAATTATCAAGTGCAATAATCGTACTTTCTCCAAAACGATGTAAAGATTTGTTCCACTGTTCGGTGAGATGAACCATGAGATCACCAGTGGACCTATTGCTACGAAAGCCATACTGCCGGTCATTAAGAAGCTTCTGTTCTTCAAGATATTTCTAAAGCTGAAAATTTATCAGCGTTTCCATGACCTTGGAAAAAAAGGAAGTAAGTACAATTGGACGATAGTTGGATGGTGAGGAGGATTCGCCTTTTTTAGGGACAGACTGGACAAATGCAGTTTCCCATCCGCTCGGAAAGAGACCAGTGGAATAGGACAGATGGAAAAGCTTACGCAGTGGTTTTGCCAGTCTGGACGAACATCTCTTTAGAACAATTGTGGGGATACTATCCGGGCCAGTGGATTTGTGAATGTCAACATTTGTATGTCGAATTCGACATACAATACAATACAAGGTTTTCCTTCGGCTTTTTTGGTCACTTTGATCGTGGCAATTAAACAAGGTTGTTACATCATGTAACAACCTTGTTTCATTGCCACGTTAATTATCAGTTACATGTCGTTTGGAAATATCGAATTAAAGATTTCGTTCGGAATCTGATCTATTCAAATAAACTGGACGATACCCGTTTGATTGATTTCATGATTAGCACTTTTTTCGGTTCATAAGCAAACAACAAATTATCATTTCTGTTAATTCCAACCAATTTCATGCTATTCGTAATTGAAATTAGAACGTAGAATATCAGTAGGCATGAACTTTAAAAAAGATTTTTCCCTTCCGGACCAGGAATTCCTCTCGACGGTTAGGTACTATATATGAATAAAATACCCACTGTCAGATCAGGTACTGTCACCAAAATATGGAAACATAATTTTTGCATTAGTTCCATTTTTAAATATCTCCTTCCGCAAATCGCAAGTACCCTAATTAAGAAGTCGCCTCGAATATCTTCTTCCGTTCAATTAGGATCACTTAAAATCATAAACCTATTCAACCACTCAGACACATCCGTATAGTCGTCGTCGACGTCATTGTCACTCGCTATTGTTAAACCTACTTCCTGTTTGCAATAATAAAATACTATCACGATATCAACTTAAAGTCACTTAACTTAAATGAGTATACCTAACCTATTCAATCAATACCTGTTCTTCAATTGACTTATCACTCCCAAAAATTTTTCTATACTCCTACATATACAAACTATATATAAACCTGTTCAAATCTCATCCAACACTTCCATTTCACAAAAAACGTAGGTAAGGTACGTATAACGTCGACGTATCACGGTTTCCTTCTTCCCAAAGGTCGAATAATGTACTGATTGGAAAACAAAAAAATCAATTAGTCCCAAAAACAAAGTGTTTAACCCAAATCAACAAAAGCAATATCACACGCGACATACTTTATTGCCGCAGCAACTCAAAAAATGACTCACAAACTTGTCTAAGCAGGAAGAAATTTTTAAAGCAAAGTGTATTCGAATGAAAGTATACGAGAATATTCGAGAGGAAATCCCTTCGGGCATAAATCGAGGTTAGGTAGAATTTTCAATATCGTGATATGGAAAAATAAAGGATTTCTCTATATTGTATGTAGATTGTAGATCCTTAACCCAGCAAGCGCAAAGTACAGACTATACACAAATTTACTTACTTACAAACTTATAATGCCCTCGGGGAAGACAGGAGATTCATTCACTAAAGATGGAATGTGACAGACCTTTTAAAAGTTATTTTTGAGATAAGAGTTTTCTCTCAGGACATCGACGACAACGACGCGACGAAGACAACAGCAAGAACGACGAAGACGCGGTGAAATTGTTTTGGAGACACAAACTCTATGGTTTGGTCTTTATAGAGGTGACGCGACGTACATATTACTTGGCTGGATTTTTCGTCTTGGAGACCAAGATATAGCTTGGTAGGTATTTAAATACGCTCTTTAAGAAAAAAACAAACACCAGTCCGCGAGTTTTATCTTAATAGCCTGGGAGAAGTACAATTATTGGCGCCTCAGGGAGATGCTATATGAAACGTTGGGGTCTCATTTGTAAGGCATAACAAGCGTATACGTGGCGCACGCTCGTTGCTTATATTGAGACAGTTTTTCATTTGCCAACTTGACACTGGCAATTAATTTGTATGTTTTGCTTTTGACCCTGGTTATATATGTATGTACTTATATTTGCTTATATGTGAACCTGGTCCGATATGAAAAAGCCTATAAAGAGCCCTGAATGTGGCCTTTGGAAGAAAGTGAATTAGATTGGCGGATTTTGCACCCAAGTCTCTGTGTCGAAGCTGCTGCGTGCAAATGTTTAGCGAAAACCCCCTGAGGCTGCTGTCAAGGATATTTAATGGATTTCTCTGGCAAAATAGATGAAAAATAACTAAAACACTGTCTTAGAGATTTAGTACTCAATGCGAACTTAAAAAACTTTTTTTTAATAATATGGTATATAAAGCGATGTAGTTTTTGAGGCTTACAGAAAGCTTTTATAAATATCTGCATGCTTAAAGTGTCAAAGTCCTACGAGTTTAATAAAATTTGACAGCTGAAAAATTTCACATATGTTATAACAACAATTACGAGGTGTGTTATTATAATACTTTTTCCAAAAATGAAAAAAGTTGTTTTTTAAACTAGATTTGACTCTTTTAATGATCATCTCTCTTTAGTTTGCTTGGCATGCTATTAAGAATTACATTTTGTCAAATTATCACATACATTCATTCCAAGAAGCATTAAAAGAGAACACTTTTTGATCAAAGTTTTTTTTTTTTAAATCTTTGATTTTCACGTACGTAAACAACAATATAGGATTTAATACCCAAAATGATTTATTAATCCTTGATTGACAAATAATGACAGAAATCTAAAAATAATGTCCCAAATATTTTTCCAAAATCAAAACAGAAAAAAAAAATAATTTTTACCCAAAATCAAAACTGTTTTCGAATGTTTTTCCCCAAATCTATCAATTTTACAAACAAAGTCAAAAAAAACTTATCCCGTCGCCCCTCCTAAGTATTTATAGTTTCTAGAGCATTTGGTCAAAATAAGTTATAGGTTTTTTTTAGCTCATATATAATTTTACACTCAAAAGATTGTAACACTTTTTTCGTCAAGTTTATACATTGGGTTAAAACGGTTTTAATTTTTGTTGTATTGGTTTATGTATGGACAAATAATTTTTACATTTTTTTTTGAAAACTCCCGAGAAGTTTATTTTGTTCGAGTCCGTAAAGCTTGAAATACCACCATTGAATTTCAGAACTCTAATGATGCAGAAATGTTGGGTTCTTGATCTCTAATCTTTTTTTTTTAAATGTCTCCCTTATAAACTTGTGGTGATAGCAACATTACACCTAAAAACTCAAAGCCTTAAAAAAGTGAGAACATTTGGGGCTGTTTTTGGAATGCTTAGTTCTGGGTGCTAATAATAATTCAACAACTGAGACTTTCTTAAACAACCAAACAAAATAAAAAAAAACAAGTAGGTAATGGGGAAATTAAGAGCTTTTTTTCTTGAGAAAATATATATTAGCCCGTCTGTTAACACAATTGAGCATGTTTTAAAATGTGTTTGTTTTTTGAAAAACGTACAAAGTCTTCATATTTTAAATTAAATTAAAGGCAAATAACCAAGCATAACATTGCCACCAAAAATATTTATGTCATCACACATTTTCTCAAGATACAAGCTGTCAGAGGCATCAAAAAAGAGGCTGGGACCCAGACTGATAACTTCAAATTCCGTCTGTCGACGAATCTTAACAAAAGATTTGTAACAGTATTTTGTGTAAGTTAAATAATTTGAAGTCAATATCTTTAATTGTTCTTCAAATGATTGAGTCAAAAACCATTTCTTATCAGTTTTTTGTTGTTTTAGTAGGTTTTAGTGTTTCGTTGAAAAAGTTGTCAGTTGAAGTTTTCTAAAAGATTGACTTAAAATTACCAACAATATTTTGTATATGAAAAAATATTTAGTTTGATTCCAAAAATATATTTTTATTAGTAAGATTTTAAGTCGAAAACCCATTTTATTTAGAATCTTAGATGCATTTCTTGTAAGTTGTTATTTCTTAACCTAAACTTATGCAACCAACACTAACTAATAAGAGAAACGAAACTAACAGATTAGATTTTTTAAAGAATATCAAGCACAGAATGAAATAATTTTGAAGTCAATACTTTCATTTATTCACTTGATATCGAGAACAAAACATCAATTTTTACCAAATTTTCGTACTATTTCTTGTAGGTTTTAAACTGACAAATGGATTTTTATAAACATTTTGGACTTAAAGTTGAAAGCTATATATTTTATGTAATATAAAATTAGTTTGAAGGCAATATCTTCAATTCTTGAAAAAAGTTATTTTATTAGAAAACCAATTTTGACCAAGTTTTATAAATATTTTCCGTGATGTGACGGTGCTCTTATCGTCGGGGGTTAGTTGTGGGACATTTAGTCAAACCACATAAAAGAAAGCAGCTTTGCTGTGCTTCATCACTGAAAGCGTCTGAACTCCGTATTTATTGCGTACGCAGTTCCGTATTTCAAAGATGAATTTCTTGATGCACCATTCTCGACTACTGAGCTAAAAAATGTAATGGAAAATACCAAAAAGGGTAAGGCTCCGCGTGAAGTTTTTTAAGAACTGTTCCATAGAATTCTTATCCGTATTGACAGAGGAGATCAACAGGATTTTTGAGAGCTCAGACGTCACTGAAATCTTTAAGAGGTTAATACCCCTTACACAAAAAAGGGTCTTATGATGTACCGGAAAACTATAGGGGCACCTATTTCTTGAATTCTTCCGCAAAGCTTTTCAGTACTCTAATTTTTACACATTGGACCGAAGAAAAGAAAATTCTTAATGGATTTCAAGTAGGATTTAGAAAATCTATTCGACTATACACCAAGTATTCAGTTGGATAAACATTGCAGAGGACTCCAAAAGAAGGAAAAAAGACTACGCCTTTTTTGTGGATTTTCGAACTGCGTTTCATTCAATCGACCATGAAGATCTTTTTTATAAGCTTTATAAGCTTGGAGTATCAAGTACAGTCTACCCTTGTCAGAGCGATGTATGAAAATAATGCGGCCTACGTATGGGATGGGGAGTATGCATCTGAAGAGTTTTCAACAGAAATGGGAGTAAAACAAGGTTTATTATAATAATATCTTGGAGGAGGTCGGAGGAGGAATCCAGTTCAGAAGTACTCGGATTCCAGGATTGATATTTGCGGATGATATTGTTTTTTTTTATCTGAATCGGTGGAAGGAATGCAGCGTATGGTGAACAGACTTGAGACATAACGTGAAAATTGGAATCTGACAGTTAATTTAAGTCTAAAACTATGATATTTCGGGGCGGAGGAGGAAGGTATGCAAATAGAGTATACAAATACGAGAGTACAAATACTTAGGGGTTTTAATAACATCTAACCTCAAAATAAAAAAGCATTATGAGGCCAACCTAGTGGAATCCAAAAGAGCAGTTACTTCTGTGTGGGAACGTTGCATCGATAATAAAGGTGTCGAGCATAGTTTAAAGCTAAAAAATGTTCATGCGACAGCAGATCCTATGATGTTTTATAGCATTATAGAAGCAATAATCCCTAAGTTTGGGGATATTGCCAATACGAGGAGGTGGAAAGGGTTCTCATGTATTTCCTAAAGCGAATTTTTCGGCTACAAATTTGCACTCCAATTTATATAATACATTTGGAAACAGCTTAACCTCCATTGTCCTTAAGGACCCTAAAACAACACTTTGACTACATTATTAAGGTGATGGAAATGGACGAAGAAAGATTGCCGAGACAAGTTCTTATTCATCAAATTATTATGAAGTTTTTTTTCATAACTTTTTGTAAGAACTCCCTGAATTCTGAATACATTTTAAATCACTTCAGTTCCTCACTTAGTTTTCGCAATGTCTCATTAGTTATAAAAGGACTTGTGGATTTTCATTGAATATAATTAATTTACTGTTTTAAATAGTTTTCTGGAACCGTTTTAGCATAAGCACTTCTGCGTTCTTTAAAGGTTTATACGAGAAAGGTAAAATAAATTTAATTCTTCTGTCTTAATTGAATCACAGTTATGTTCTAATGTTAATGTTGTTAATTTTGTTCCTTTAAATCAAAAATTCAAAAACACCAATTTAGTTTAATAAAAGTTTGTCTAGGTAAAAACAATTTATTAGATCTAGGAAAGAGTACGAATTCTTAAAAAGATTTACATATAAACAATATTCGAAGTGTTTTTGGTCAAGTCTAAATACTAAAAGAAAATCAATTGGAATTCTTCCAGTATTTTTTACAATGGTATTTTTTTTAAATATACAAGATATAACTGTGCTTTATTTTTCCAATCGAACTTTTCTGATTTGGGTTTAGATTATAATGTATTAAATGCTTTATCGTCACTTGATAACAGTTTCTCTGCCGCACCGGACAATATTCCACCTTTAGTTTTGAAATTTTGTAAATATAACCTTAAAACCTCACTCTGCTTAATTTTCAATTTGTCCTTGAAACAAGAAGTATTTTTAGATATATGGAAACTTTCTCTGATAACTATAAATAAGCATAAATTGGGTGGAGCAACGTCCGTTTGAGAACTAGGGCCTAGTGATTGAGAACTCACAACCATTCCTGTGTGCGAGTACTGTTGTCAGGGATGGAATGGACCCACAGTTTTAACCCGAATCCGAACGGCAAATTTGAGAAAGCACTTTTCATGACAAGAATTACTTTTGGAGAATTTGTCAATTCCTCGCAAGAGGCAGTACCCGTGAAAAAAAAACTTTAGGTGGCATAGGCAGGGATCGAACCCAAGACCTTTCGCATGACTTCAATCTTACATCGCACTAACCATCATACCACGGGTACTACATTTTTCTCTGATAACTCCTTTACATAAATCTGATTCTAAGGCATCTGTGGAAAATTATAGACCTATTCCTAAGCTTCAGCTAATCCTCAAATTATTTGATGCAATTGTTAAAATTAAATTTTATAGTTTAATTCAAAACCATATTCTCTTTCATCAGCATGGCTCAATGAGTGGTAGATCTATTGCAACAAATTTAGCAATTTTTACAAATTACTGTCTTGGTTGTTTAAAAAATCGTACTCAAGTGGGTGTAATCTACACCCATTTTCCCAAGGTGTTTGATCGGGTTCGACATAATGTTCTCTTGAAAAAACTTGAATTTCTTGGCTTCCACTCGAATCTAATAAAATGGATCAAAAGCTATTTGGTTGGACTGGTTCCAAAGAAATACAAACTTTTCCGGTGTACCACAAGGTAGTCACCTTGGGCCATTCCTTTTTATTTTATTTATAAATGATTTACTGAATTATATTAAAAGTTCTAAATGTCTTCTACATGCTGATGATCACAAGATTTTTAGTTCGTAAGTTCTTCATCAGATGGTAGTAACATTCAATTGGATATTGATAATATTACCAAGAGTGGTGTTTCATAAATGGTTTAAATTTCAATGTAAAAAAGTGTAGTATTGTTACGTTTTCTAAAATAAAGGATCCCATATGTTTTCACTACACAATTGAGAATCAGTTCTCAGTGAGGTTAACAAATCCAAAGGACCTTGGTGTGATTTTTCACTCGAATATCAATTTTTCTCTCCAAATTGATAATGTTATTTCAAGAAGTTCTAAGTCATCCGAAGATCCTTGTGCTTTAAAAACTGTTTTTGTATCACTTGTAAGACCTTTACTTGAATATTGTTGCATAATATGGAATTCCTTTACAACATCAAGTATTTTAAGGATTGAAAAGGTTCGGAAGAGATTTACAAAATTTGCTTTACCTTATGAGACCAGATGTGCTTTAAGTGACCTAAAACCTTTAATATCTAGATGAAAATTGTATTCAGTACTCTTTGCTTAAAAAAAAAGGGTAAAGTCTAACAAATAGTGAGAATTTTTTGAAAAGTGAATAAAATACTGAACACTGAACATTCAAAAGCTTGTTGACCAATTTAATTATTTAATTTATTTAAGCTCTTCAATGATATTTTTAAAACATCTTCTTTCGTACTGCTCTGGGCCTTCGATTTGTCAACTGGTTATTTGAAGACAACCATCAAAATGACATCAAAAGACATAAAAGCTTACCAATTAATTTCATGACAGGAACGTAATACAAAACAGAACTTAGAATTACTTTAATTAAGTCCAATAATATTTATGTATCTCCAAAAATAAAAATGGTATAAAACTAACCCGTGTAAAGATAAAAGTTAATTTAATAAAATTAAACTTGACTATATGCCGACAATTTAACTACCTTATTCGGGCTTCTTGTTTTACAATATTTTAAATGAAACTCTCCGCTCATCGCAACAACTCAACTCTCCCTTTAAACATCATCAATTTATCAAAACTAAAGACTATAAACTTTAAAATTGATGTCTTATAAAGAGAATGTTCATGGTTTTGATGATCGAACAAAAGTCGTAAATAAAAATGTTTGTGTTTTGTTCTTTTTTCGAAGCCGCTTTTGATTAAATGAAAATTTTAATACCCAATTTTAAATTAAAAGCAAAACCACAACCATTATATGAGTCTTACTTCAATAGATATGATGTTGATTTTGATTTGGGATTGGAAATTGGTAGAGGTCCAACAATCACCGAAAAAGAGGCGCCACCTTATCCACATCGACACTAAAACTCGGCAGCATAAAACGGCTGACATAAAAGTGAAACCGAATGACTATGACACACACATATCACCGCGCCGCGCCGTCCGTCGCGCTGCGCTGCTCGCTGTCTAGAGTATTTGCAGTTAACTAAAAGCCTCTTAAGACAGCGGGAAGCCATCATCAAGCCATTGATAAGCTTAGCCTTTTTGCATACTCATTCTCGTCTTTACTGCTGGCCGCGTAACAAATAAACGGATACGACCGAAGATGACTGAAGAAGTGAACCGACGGTCGACGCGACGCAACGGACGTTGGACGCGACATCAGGCGGTTAACAATCAATAAATTAAAAGCAACACGGCAGGCAGGTAATTCGTCTTGCTCTTCTCTGTGTGAGGGGACTCAGAGTTGAGCAGTCTTCTTTAATAACAGGCCGATAAGGGCTAAAGCGTCCAAGTGTCCGAACGTCCATCCTCCATCGAGTACACCCGCTAATCAAATTCAAACGGAATCATTCCGCTGCTGCTGATGCAGACCGCCCAGCGAGTAATTAATTCTTTTTGCTGAAATTAAAAAGTCATGTTAACCACCTAATTAAAATGCCTTAAGTATCGGCACTGCCTTGATGGCGGTGATCGGGTGATGTGGCGGCCGTGGCCGGTGGTTTAAGCAGTGGTTGCAGCGCGGAGGAACGGCGCGCGGTGCGCAGTCCAGTGGTAGTGGCAGGATGGTCATCATCACCACCGCACCGGAAGGCTAAAGGACGGTAAATGGCGGTATGTTAGTGGTTCGGTCGGTGGTCGCCGTATAGATGTCGATGTCCAGGTGAGACGATGTGATGCTGATCGCACTTCCTGCAGTCCTTTTTGTTTGCATATGCGTGAGTCTGAGTTCTTGTTAAAGCTACAAGTGCCCAACAGTCCCTGAGGGATAAACAGGCTTCAAAGCATGGCGAACGACGACGTATGACCAGGCCCTCACTACTACAACGATAGCCAATGAATAACAAGTGAAGCTCATAATGTAAACAAATTAGTAGACGCATCCTCTTCGGGGTGGTGGACATGGCTAACAATTTGAAAGGCGAACACGTTTTTATACTTTGCCGAAGCTGGTTCTGATGTTCTGACCACCACTGCCGTTGCCGCTGCATCAGGCTGATCGAAAAAAACCGGGCCGGGCGGAGACACAACAATATTAAAAGGTGATTACGAGAAGTGGGGCTGCTGAGTGCCACTGTGCTACTGGAATTTTGCATGAGAGGACTTTTCTTCTTCTTCTTCTTCTTTCCTGGATCTGGCCAGCAGAAGCCGTCGCACCGTGCCAAAAGCACAAACAACCAAATTAACGACCAACCAACTACAGGTAGGTAGGTTAGGTATATATATGATAGTTTGTATAGTTTGTACAATCCGACAATCGACAGCCAGTGGCGGATTTAAATCTTTGCCATTTAATATTCTGGACCACATCATCTTTGCCGAAGCTTCTTTACTTTGCGTTTGAGACAACGACGACGACGCACGGAGTTCGGGGGTTGTCATGTCCGTTTCTATCCGCTTAAGAGTTTTCTCTGATCGTCCTTATTAGTGTGAACAACAGTAGCGATTCGGGTGTTATTTCTTTCTTTGATTCCTAATCAATGCATTGGCAAGATCAGGTAATGATCGGTTGTTTGGTTGCTCTAAAATGCGGTAGGCTCTCGGAATAGGTTAGGTTAGGTTATATACGGTTAAAAGAAGGCATCCAACATCTATCGAAATGGAATGCGGTACATAAATGGATTGGAAATTGAGTTGGTTTCTACTTCACGGACTCGGAGTGGATAAACATTTTTTGTTGAGTGTTGGAATTTAAATTGTTTTTGTTTGTATTATTTTTTTTTTTACTCTGAGCCTCTTTAACGGGATGGGATACTTTTTGGCTTTAATTGAAGATAATTAATGGAAAATTAAATCAATCGATATCTTGTTTCTGATGTGCGTTGAAAGTTATACAATTGCTTTCATAGATCGAAAAGACTTTGACTTATCTCAACACATCGAATTCATAGAAAAGTATTAAATGATTCAAATTATTGAACACTTTTAGTGAGTATTTTAGAGAAATAATAATAATAATATTTTTTTTAATTAAATTGTCAAGAAATATTCAATGTTTTCTATGTTTTTTTGTTTTCTTTAAGTTTTCACGAATCTTGATGTATTGACATCCTAATTCTTAATTATTTCATAAAGCTGGTAAAGAAACCTCAGGAAATTTGTCAAAAACGTAAAAAACATCGCATTAACAGGCCGTGTTTTAAGCAACTTACACCTAAAGGTAACAGAAAATTATGAAAGATATAACTTGTTAACAAGTTGTGTCGCTATTTTGCTTGAACTAACATCGTTTTGCAACAAATATAAAAAACATAGAAAAAACATAGAAATTATACAATTTGATGTAACATTTTATTAAAGGAAGATTGTTAAACAGAGGAAAACGATACTTCACTCGTTTGATGTCTACCTACGTACAAGTGAACATTATGTATAAAAACATAGCATATGAACATAGAAAACATCGAACGACAAAATTCATCTTTAAAACTTAAAAATGGGAAATTTAAAATTCTCTCTGCTTCTTCGTTCGAAATATTTAGTACCTTGATCTAAATAAAACTTGGAATTATTTCGTATCTAACCTAAGAAAACATAGAACCACGCTCAATACGCAGCGATTACAGACTACAACAATTTTATTTGATTTCTAGTACAATTTTTAATTCATAGTACTAGAAAACCAGTTGAGGAAGTGTTTCTAATTTTTATTATTTTTGTTTGCTGTCATTAAACTATTCACACGTGAACATTAAAGAAATGAAAAGAAAAACTCACCAGCTAGACGATCTTTTACAGCTTGATGCGCTAACGCAGCATGATGCAACGGTGGCAATGCCCACGTCAATGGTGATCTTTGCGGTGGCACCCGCAGCACATGACCAGATGAGTACAAATGCGGATATGAATATAAAGCAGTGGCAGCACTGCCATACGGTGAAGATGCAATACTTGTAGCTAATTTATACGCTGCCATTGCCTCACTGTCGATTTGATTGAGATCTTTATCGGGACTTTTATTATTGTTTTCATAGGGATTCGATAGCAGGCGGGATATGCTAAATGGCAGGTTCTCACTGGAGGATGATCTTGTTTGTTCTGATTGAAGAGATTCACTGTAAAAAAATAAAATAGAAAATAATTCTCATATTAATCAAAAATTTACATAAATTTTAATTGAAAAGAAAAACATGAGTTTTGATTGTAAAGTGAGTATAAAAAATCAACGAGGCGTTAAGTAGTTGAGTTGTTGAATTAATGTAAAATTAATGAATAGCTTTTTCAGTCAGAGACTTATAAAATGATTATAAATGTATCTTACCCCAAACAATTATTTATCTTTTCTTATATAGAAAAACAGAAAAAATAACGTCAAAAGTCAGTGAGCGGAAAGAGATGAGTGTTTTCATGACCCCCGCATAACAAGCAAGTAAATTTATGTAGATATAAAAAATATCATAAACAGATATTTCTTATGTTAGTTTTAAGAATATAAAGATTTATTTTACATATTTTGAAAACGCTTTTAAAGCTAAAATAACTATTTTTCTTATACATATTTTAAATAACAAAAAAATTAGTTTATTCCGACTTTTTTATTTACTAACGTAAACTTGACACTCTAACACAATGTTGAGAGTTTTTTGAATTTAAGATGAACTTTTTAAATGGAACAAAATTCTTAAACGTATAAGATTTTGTTTTGCTACGAAATCAATGTTTATTAGCAAAATTTATTGTTTTTGAATTACAAACTGCATCCACATTTTTAAAGATGTTATAATTTCTAACTTTTGTGGTAATTTTTAAGTTTTTTTTAAATATGAACGGCTCAATCCTGAATCGAACCAAGTTACAAAAGACGATTTTGTAGGTAAAAAGAGGTTAAGCAAAGCAGCTGCGAATATTTGCCGTCTATAGAGTGGTAACATTTTAGGGGCCGATGCTGAATGTGAACCCAAACGTCAAATTTTTGTCTTACTTACTTACTTAAGGTGGCACTACAGTCCTGTGTGAACTAGGGCCTCACCCAACAAACTTCTCCATTTTACTCGCTCCCTAGCTACATGTCTCCAGTTACACGCTACAAGTTGGGTGAGGTCACTTTCCACTTGTGCGCCTCACCTGATTCGCGGTCTTCCTCTACTGCGCTTTCCTGTGGAAGTGGATTCGAAGACTTTCCGGACCGAAGCATTGGTTTCCATACGCTCCTCGTGACCCAGCCATCTTAGTCGTTGGACTTTTACCCTTCTGGCTCAGCCTACGGCACTGTACAGCTCTTACAGCTCGTCGTTCCATCTTTTCCTCCACTCCAGTTCGATGCATACGGGACCGTAGATCACACGAAGAACTTTTCTCTCGAAGCGACCCAAGGTGCTTTCATCCGCTTTTGTCATAATCCATGCTTTTGCACCCTATAGCAGGACGGGGATGATAAGGGTCTTATATAGCGACACTTTGGTCCCTCGAGAGAGGACTTTAACAATGAATTGTTTTCTTAGCCCAAATAAACAGCGGTGGTGTTTTTTTCTGCGTTTACAGTGGAGCCTAGGTCGATGTTAACGTTTAAACCAAGACGTAGGTGTTGCAGATACTTTCTTAACGACAGCATGTACTTCGTTTTGCCCTCATTAACCTTTTAAACCCATTTTTGCCGCCTCTATCTCAATACTCGCAAAAGCCATATTGACATCACGCTGTCAATGTTATCAGCATATGCTAGTAATTGTACAGACTTTTGAAAGATAGTGCCTCTAGTATTGACGTGTGAGCTTTGCATTATTCTTTCAAGTACGATGTTAAAGAAGTCGCATTACAGCGTATCACCTTGTGTAAAACATTTTTTGACATCGAAAGGTTCTGTTAAGTTGTTTCCAACCTTTGAGCAGCGTGAGTTCTCCATGGTCTTCCTGATGCTGTCATATTCGGCTTTGAAATCGATGAAAAGATGGTGGGTGTCGATTTGGTGTTTCTTGGGTTTTTTCCGGGATCTGCCGTAATGTGAATATTTCATCGACTGGACTTTCCTGGTCTAAAACCACAATGAAAGGGACCTATCAGGTTGTTTGCGATGGGCTTTAGACGTTCACATATTACGGGAGAGAAGATTTTGTAAGACATGTAAAGCAGACTGATTCCTCTATAGTTGGTGCAGTTTAGAGGGTCTCCTTTTTTCAGAATGGGCAAACAATACTGAGGTTCCATTCATCGGACATGATTTCTTCCGACCATATCTTACAGCTGCCTTAAAGAACTCGGCATTCAAGCCATCTGCTTCAGCGGCTTTATTAGACTTCAGCTTATGGCAATCTTTGTTAACCTGGGACAACCATATAAATATTGCCGTTGGCAAGTCTTACGGTCATTGTGGAAGACACAATTTCTTACTCCCCTGACTACTAGAGTTATAATTGCTAAAACTTTAATTATGCCTATATTAACTTTTGGTTGTGAAACATTTTCAAAATGTAGCTTTGCTAGTAAGCAAAAACTGAATGTTGTTTTCAATTCCATAATACGTTACACTTATGGTTTACGCAGGTATGACAGGATTTCTAATTGTTCATCTCGTTTGCACCAAACGCCGTTCAATAGTCTTTTTCAGTTTCGTACCCTAAGTATTTTCTCAGATATTATGTTAACCCAGAATAAGCCATTTTTCATCAGGCAGAACAGGACTTCTAATTTTCCCTCTTCACTCATCCTTGGTTTCTGAACGTCAATTTTTCATTGTGAAATAATTTGCCTCGACATCTTAGAAGGATAAATAACGCAGCACAGTTTAAGAAAGATCTTAAGACATACTTTTCTTGTTGAATCACTCTTATTAAATACAAAAATAAATATAAAAAACATTATTAAATATATAGAAATATAACTAAGTAGATTTCTATTTATAAATTGTTGTTATAAATGTGTCATCAGCGGCCGTGAGATTGTTTCACTTAGGTCATTTTCAATCAAAAATTACGAGCCCATATATATGGTTTATTATGCATTAAAGACTTAATGATGAATGATTATTATTATTCGTGGAGTTTAGAGAGACAGTTCCTCTTATAATTGTAGCAATGGATAGTTCTGGGTTCTAGCTCGTTTTGCTGTCGGGGTTTTGAAGCCGAGTTGGTGTGCTGGAATTGGATGGTGCTGGACTTCCTTGACTAAAATGACTTTCGCAACGTAGTGGAGTTCCATCTCTGCTTAGGTCAGTAGCCAAAATTTTAGGGCGCCCACTTTTCCGTGCCGTTATAATTTTTCCAGATTTGCATAGGTGTTCGGAGATTGCTTGCTTGAAGTCAAAAAGAGCCATATATAATTCTGGATTATTCCTTCGCCACAGAATCCATTAATTGACAATATGAAAGAAAATTTTCTTATACCATTTTTTGGACCGTAAATGAATTCTATATAAGCCAAGCATAGAATCCAATAAATCCACGCCTCCCAAATGCTGATTGTAAACTGTTATAGCCTGAGAGCAGTTAATATCCTCAAACATTTTCTCTTTTCTAAAATATCTTTTTTTGTAGTAGCTGGCTCGTTTTCTACATATGTTGAAAGCATATGAACTGGCTTGTTATCAAACCAAGTGACAGCACTTATCCGAACCCCTTCTATGACAACAACTTTTTCAATGTAGAATCCTCCTCCCTTTTTCTTAAGTTCTTTTTCTGAAGCCATTTCTAAATTGGGAACACCTGAACCTGAAGTTTAGGACTGTTGAACTAATTTTCAAAGAAGATTTTATAATCGACATTTCTAGGTACAGTTGCCGTGAGACGAGTTACGACATTTCCACTAACACATAAGTCAGGAGCGCCTTCAGGACGAGTGTTACTTTGATCAATAGCAAAACTGTCAAAATCATAACTAAATCCAGATACCCTACTCAAGACTTCATTTTGGTATCCCAATTTATGAGGTATTGCGGGATTGTACTGTTTGAGGTCATGTCGAACTTTAGTTGGAATTATTTGTTCATCAACTTTATTTTTTTTTTCATTTTGTGGAACTTCCCTGTTTATTATAAAAAAAACTGTATCAAAAATCAAACTTTTTTCATGGAAATGCACTTGACACGTGCTCTTTAAAGAATGAGCTTATTGGAGAGTGACAGATCTCTGGCGAAAAATAAAAACTGTTTTATCATAGTAAAATAGACCTTATTTAATTCCACATTGCATTTCCGTACCACTCGTGCAATAATAATAGAAATAAATTATGTTGAATTTGGTAAACCATGTATGGGTCTGCATGCGCTAGAGGGCTAAACATTTTAGTGGTTATTATGAAGGAAAACCAAAAAAATATTTTTCTTTTTTACCAAAACCTACAGAAATATATTGTTCTGATTTAGCGTGTTTGTGCATAATTTCTATCACCGTAGCAAATTAATTAAAATTGTTCGTTTAAATTAGTTTGAGAATTTGAGTTGGAAATTAATTTTGTACCATTTCTGTTTTTTTTCTTTCGAACCATAATGGATATTTGATTACTGCACATATTCTCATATTTGGGTGAGGTTGTTTAAACTCCAAAACCCCTACCCTCGATCGCTCCTGGATTTTTTGTTATTGGTTCCACCAAAACAATTTAAATTTGCATGTGATTTAAAAAAAAAAATACAAAAGAGCTGACGCTCGAACTTCCTTGTGTAGATTTTTAAAGTTTTAAAATAACCTAAATACTATTTGAGTGATTTGATAGTATTTTTGTTTTTATAATATTTATATTTCATATTTTGGTTAATTATGTTTAAACCTATGAACACAGTTAAGTTAACAACAAATTAGAATAAATTCAAATATTATAATGTATTTTGTAAATTACCTAGAAACAAGTTATTTGTGAGTGCTTATCTCCTTAAATAATATATAAAACTTATACAGTTCTCAGCAATTTAATTTTGAATTCAATTAAACAATTTCTAAATAATTAACTCATTAATTAGTATTATTAACTTCAGTTGCTTAAGTACTTGAAATTCCAAAAATACTTTAAAATATTTCATTTCGATTATTTATGAAATAATATATATTTGTTGTCTACCACCTATAAGTTAATTGGTTTTTTTTTTGTGTTGTCAATTAAAAAATATTATTTTCACACTTCTGGATGTTTAATGGAAATTGATCTCAACTACTCAAACGTCAAGCTTGTACTTCTATGCATGTAAATACAAATTAAACAAAAAAAAAAACAAAGCCAAAACAAGCGTACCTTATAAAACTTTAAATAATGCCCGTTTAGCTTTAAAAGTATCTAAACGAAATGGAATTTTAATTAAGAGCATCTCATAAATAAAAGCCAATAAGGCCTCACCTCAATAATTGCTTATCGTGTTGTCTGAGTGTTTTGTTTTGTTCTTTGTTTTTTTTTTTTTGTTTTTTTTTTTTTGTTTTGCTTTTAGCAACATCACAATGGCAATCAATTAAAATGCAAATGACCCGTGTTTAAAGGTTTTTAATCTAATTTTGTTGAAGCGAAACTACTACACATAATATGGACTTTGTTTTAATAAATGATGTTTTGTTAAAAAGTTGAAAGCTTAAACGATAATCATAGTTGATTGACGGATCAATTTTAAATTAAAAAAGCTACTCATCGTTCAGTTAAGTGGATTTTGAATTACATTTATATTAAAATTGATTTCTTTTTGTAGGTATACAAGTTTGGGGTTCTATTTTGAAACAAAAACAATGAAGATCTTTAAGTTAAACAGTTTGAACCAAAAAAAGGTCATGCTTTTAAGAAACGTTGGGTTATGCTATTATGTGCGAATTAGTTCCAATTGTAGTACGTTTGGGATTTTCTAGCTTAAAAGTACAATATCTACCATTCTTTTGATAATACTCAGCCATTAGTGAAACTTAAAATTCGAAGACAGAACAAATGAGTACCGGGTTATTTAGAGACGCATAAAACTTGTGTAACTTAAGATAGAGTGTATTGGATTGTATTTATGTAAAGAGAGTTCTATTTACAAATATATAATTGAAATACGAAAATGTGAAAAAAAGTAAAATGAAATAGATGAGGGCTTACCTAACAAATAGGTATTATCAACGATTTGCCAAATATTTGAAAACTTAAGATGTAAACCTAAAGATGTATAGCGGTAGGCAGGGAGTTCCAAAGCGTGTAACATGGACAAAAATTGACACTCAGTAATGAGATATTTAAATCGAGGTTGTATAAGGACAAAAGACCTTGATGATCTAGGGAAGCACAGCCTGTTATGTAGATAACCCGGTTGTTGAGTTTGAATGATTTCATGCAGATAGCTCACCGATCGGAAGTTTAATAAACTGTCAAGACTACGTTGTGCAAAGTTTGATATGTGGTCATACCGTCGCAGATTAAAGACTTATCGGGTAATGTTATTATATGCAACATTTAATTTGCGGCTAGTGGCAGAGTTCAAGTTGCAAAAAAATTCACTTCAAGAGTTTTGGCAAGTAGCAATTTAGTTCTAGTTGGGATGAAACTTCTAGTGAGCTGAAGAGCACGAAGACTACCATAAACTTTTCCAATGGCACTATTAAGGTTGTCGTTCCAAGTAAGGGTACGATTGAAAATTATCCCAACATTTCTGGCAGTACTGACAGTCAATGACTTCGCTTTCAAGCTTTAAGGTGTTTAGGACAGAAAAATCAAAGGTTTTGCGATAGATCGGGAGAGCTGTTGATTTGACAGGATTTAAGCAAAGATGGTTCTTTTTGGACCATTGATCTTAAGAAAAGTTCAAAAAAACATGGTGTTATGACTTTAAATTGTTTTTTCAACGCTGATACTACATCACACTATTCTTACGCCGACGGAAGGTAAGGTATTACCTATGTTTCTTCTCTAAAGAGCCATCTTCTGCATAAAAACAAGATAAATCTGCTATTTCGTTTTAACATTTATATAATAGAGACTTTTATTCTTGCATTTCAATGCAGAATTGAAACTTCAAAAATTCTGTTAACTGTAAAAATTACCGTTTACAAGTTTGCAAGTCATGACTGACGATAAAAGTGGGGACCTACATTTTTATACCGAATCAAAACGGATGATCTGAGAAACCACCTTTTAGGACAATAATTATTCTGGGATGATTTGTCAATACCTATCAAGAGGCGGACCCCGGTAAAAAAAAAATGGCATAGGCAGGTATTTGTACCCAAGACCTCTGGTATTACAGTCCTTACTTGTTCCAAATGAGACCATTATTACCTTATACCCGGCTAAAAGTATTTGTTTAGTTTTCTTGGTGTCATGTGTAACCTTGCTGCTAATGTTATTGTTAGTACCTTAGAAACTGACTACCTTAAGAACTAGTTTTATTAACTTTAAGCTTTAATGTTGCCACTGACTCAATTTAGTTTTGTCATCCGTCAAATTATAGGGTTTTATTGATATTTTCCATAAAACACAATAATGGATGGGAGATGCTGGATCTCTAGGCTTTTCTTACCAATAGTCGCTCTGTTGTTTATGTTTCACTTCCAGGCAGTAAAAATACAACCATTTAAAGTTTAGTTTTCTAACTGCAACACAAAGAACCTTATAGTTCCTATTACTTCTTACACAGTTTTATCATATTTCTAGAATAAGTTTAACTTAAACTATATTTCCAAGAGACCTTCAGACATTCTCTGTTCCTTAAAAACGATTCAAGATGTACCCTAAAGCTACTCAAACTACGTTAATTCATATGTTATGCAAATTAAAACGAACCTTAAAGGAGTTTCCGATTCATCATAACAACTGCCATCCAAGTCAATATCCGATCCTGACCCGCAGGACATTCTTGAATCCGAATCCACGTCCACATGAATCTCCCGCTCGACATCATGGTCATCATCTTCGTGACCGGACATAATTACAAAAGTTATATCTATTGGTATTTATTTAGTCCAAATTTGTGTTGTTGCTGCAGACTTGAGCGTTTGTTCGTCACGTCACGTTACTTAACTTCAATTTACATACATATGAGTTAAACACGTGAAATATTAATTTAATTAGTTTAATCAACTATAAAGATATCAATCTCCAATAACATCAGCTAAAAAATGCCAAACACTTTGAATTAAAGTTAAAACACCACTCACAATATCCACAAGATACAATTCTTTGACAGTTCGAATTGTCACATCAAAAGTTACCGACAATGAACTCGAATTAAATGCAAACATTCGCATAAATTTGCATTGCACTTTAATTATATAGATTTTCTCGTTTATTGACACTCGAATTCGATAAATAATTAATCACTGGCGGATTGACAGATGTGTCAAATGAGCGACGGCAATTTAACACCACATGTAAGCAAAGCTTTACTCTCATCGGATGCTATTGGTAGTGGGTCATTACTTAACAACTTCACAAAAACAAACAAAGCTTCACCCAAAAGCGAAAAAATTAGTATCTACTGCTTCCTTTGATTGATGTTCACAGGTTCACATACAAATCGTACCGCTCAAAGTCAATGCGGGGAACATAAATCTTGACAGTAACACATTAAGTTCCTTTCCGTTCGCAGAAACCAGAAAAAGTCCAATAACAATAACAAAAGAAAAAATAGGAAGAAGATTCAGATTCAAATTTAAATTCAAATTCCGACGCTGACTTAACCGCGATCAGGCAACTCGACAAATTGACGTGTCAGCGTTAACTAAACACTCGCCCGGTAAAATTGGCAGACAGCCTACAGCCTACAACATGCATCATGCGTGTTGTTCTTGAATCGAAACAGGTTTTTCCGCTTTCCCCTAACAATAATTTTAACGATTTTCATTTTACTGTTTACTGTTTCTCACCCCCGGCCAATATAATGCAGGTTAATCTTAATATCCCTCTAGGCCACTCCCACTTTCCTTTGCATCTCTTCACATTCGGTTTGGTGTCTCATTCTCACTCAGATGTGTGGCGCAATAATTGACGTGGAAACAAGTTTAATGGTTACCTGACGAAACTTGGCACTGAATCGCTATTCCACCGTATGACAGATGCCAAGTTAGGCGGAGCTTGTGCGTCGGACAATGCGCAATGGCTCCATGATGACAGCTGGTTGCAGGTTGTTGGCCACCACAACTCTACTTCCACCGCACCAACCGTTGGAAGAGTATAGCAGTAGCAGATTAACAGACATTGGATCTCGCAGAGGCTGTTTGAGCTAAGCTCAGCTGTGGAACGTGGAAAAAGTGCAAATGTGTTGAATTAATTGGAATCCTCATTGTCAGTTAAGCAATGAAAAGGGGGTGGGGTCACGTCATTTTGTTTGGTGGTTGCTTTTACTTCACTTCACAGCCGTGGTTGTTGATGGTGGCGTTCACTTAGCTGTTTTTTTCTTTTTTCTTCTTGACTATAGGTACAATTTTTCTTTTCTATTTTTATATTCCATTTGAGTCGCATTCGCCCCTGCAGTCTTCAATGGACCTTTGGCAGCCGTTTCGTTAGTCGTTACCTTCTTTTGTTGTTATGTTTTCATTTTTCTCTTTTCTGATATTGCTACTACTCGCTCTGTCTGTCTCATGCGTTTTAGGTTAAGTCTTTTTGTATTGCTATCCCATTAGCCATTATGAATTGGAACAAATACGTTTTTCTGTAAATTGTAATTGTTTTACGATTTTATATGGAAATGGAAATGGAAAGGTATGTTCACCTTCTCGTGAGTGAGGGTATACGACGACACGAGCGACGTACAAAGTATCTTCTAGCTATGAAGGGGAGTTAAATGGCATCTGATTTCGGTGACACTCTTCAATTGAATTGGACTAAATAAAAGAATATGGGGGTTGTGATTGAAGATTAATTTTGATGAATGTTTTTTGTTAGGTAGGTATAGGTCTACATTACGACTTTTATTTCTACATTACATATCAAGCATTAAGTCAAATGTATAGGTTCTAGAGTAGGTACGTTTAAATCCATATAAAATAATGTGTAGGTAAATTATTGATATCTTACTATTTTAGTTTAGTGAACTTTAAATATCGTCCATCTTATGACAACCCTTAACCTACTTATTAATTCAATTTACTTATTTGGATAAATACTGCGTGAAATTTCTTTTAGGAATTGTTGACTGATCATTGTTCTCCTTGCTATTTTAGCCAATTATAGGCACATCCTTTCTGTAATATAGATCTGCAGACCCGATTTACAGAAAGGTACCTACTTTTGTTAGGTTAAAAACGAAGAAACTAATAGACTTCATCTCTGGGACTACTCGCGGACAGGAATGATGCTCTACGAGCTGTTTCTCAACCTAATCAATTATTTATTTATATCATGGACTTAGATTGGTAAATTATAGTTAACAGTCTGTAACAACTTTAAATGTAGGGTGTTGTTTTTTAGCTCCTTGGGAGAGTCAAGAATTGTGATTTGACAATTGAAAATTTCAGACTGTTTTGATATTAAATTTTATAAATTTACTTTGCAAAAAAATACATCTGTTTTCGAAGTTTATAGAGCATTTTGTAGGGTCTACAATCTTTAATTATAAATATGATTTCCGGTCAAATAGCTTTATTAATTGGCGTATGTGGAGAGAGCAAAAAAAAATGGTGGTTTACATGCTAGTGGCATCAACGGTCCTTATTTCTTTTGATTTGAGGAAGGATCTAACGTAACGGTGAATGGCAAGAAGAATTTCATATCATTCGCTAGATTACAATGTTACTGTATTGTACACAAAGGTGTACATCACAATGATAGCTAAGATAAAGAGAGAAGGTCCTAAATGATTTCCCTGCGGAACTCCTTATTTGGCAATAAAAGTGTTGGAAAAAACAACTTCTGAATTGCCTTCAGCTTAAATGTTATGATATCATGAGAAAGTTAGACAAAAGCTTTGGAATAATAAGTTACAAATTAAATCGAGCTCTTGACCAAGTTGTACGGTAGTTGAGCCCTTATACAAAAATATAAGTAGATTAGTAATTGTCGAACGTTTTCGCATATAAGTCGAGATGCTACAACTGATTTCCATTTTTTAAGCATATTGGAGGAATTCAATCGGATGCAGAGAAATAATCATCTTTATTAGTAATGAAAAGTACTGCAAGACTTTATTTAATGTCATTTGAACATTTTTTAATGTAGTCTGGGGACAGCCTCACAAGTACAGAAAGATTGCTGGAAGTTGTTACCGAACGCGTTACGAATTTCTAGAGTACTTACTAAGTTATTCTTAAATAAAAATAAATAAATAAATAAATAAAATAAAGGGTATCCTTCATAATCTTTATTTTGTTTTTAAGTTTTCTCAAGAACTAATAGACCGATTTCAATAATCTTCTCTTGTTGTTCAAGTTCTTGCCGATGATGAAATGATCAAATTGATGATCAAAATTGTAATTTTTTTGTTTTATTTAAAAAAAATATAACTTTTGTTTACAAAACTCGATATCTCAGAAAGGGGTCAAAATTCGTTTACGAAATTATATTAATATATTTATATTTATAAGCACTATACATAACTGCATACCAAAAATATTTAAACAAAATTTAAAAATGGTCCGTCATACAGAATGTCATTAAGGGACAGATTTGATGATGTCTTCGCCGAAGCATCAAAAACGACTCTTAGTTTTGTGCTACTGCGTTTGAATGGTTTTTGGATCAATCTTAACCATATGCCCTAATTGGATGTGCTCGTTCATGAATTTAATGTATTGATCGTATAACTCTTGGTTTCGTTTTAACTTGTGCTCCAATGCATGGAATTGGCTCAATGCTATCTCACTAGGCGCTCAAAGTTTCTCTGTGGTGTTTGCAAATGGTAGGTTGACAACGAACCTTCCAGTTCTTCACATCTTTCCTCTGCAATTGTACATTTTGATGTGGAGTAAGGTAATTCTTTTAACTTCCAAAAATTTGCAAATTGATTGTTAAAGAGATGCTTCTTCGGCCGTGTATATTCCGCATGTGGTGGTTGTTGGCGACTCTTCATTTACCTTTACAGTAACAATCCCCCCTAATAACGTATTTGTAATAGTGGAAGATTACTTCCTAACTTAATTTGCCCAACACAGAGCAGTTGATGGAAAAACTCAGCGCCTATAAGCAGGTCAATGTGACCAGGCAGATTGAAATGGAGGTCGGCTAGTTTCATATTGTCGGGAATATTCCATGCATTTACCTTAAATGCTTTTGTTGGCTGTGTAGCGACTATTTGATGCAATACGACTGCTTCCAGTCTGGTGGTGAAGTTAGCAGTAGCAGAATGCAAACTTATATTTGCTCTACGTTGTGAATTTTTTGTGGATTTTCCGACCCGTTGAATGATCATGGGGCGAAAAGATAACGGAATATTTAATTTCTGAATCATTTTTTCAGATATAATGTTGATTCGTAAACCAGAATCCAAGATTGCACCGCAGTTAATAGAAAAACCGCCTTGGCCAGCTAGCTTGATGATGACTATACTCAGAAAAACGTAGCCATTCTTCTTGTTTTTGCTTAAGGCTGCTAAAACCGAGTTCTCACTCCCAAATATATTTTTTGCTTCTGGGTTTGATGTCAAGAGATTTTGTTGATGGTCAGTTGATAAGTGGACGAACGAGTTGTGTTTTTTGGAACACTTTACACAACCTCGTAGCTTTACACAACCTTGTAAGTGGTGTGTCCGGATTGGAGACAGTTTACACAAAAATTGTTTTTTTCTTACGTGGTTTAAAAACGTGCGACACGCGAATTACGGATGCTGGAGCTTTGCACATTGAGCAACTTTTCTTCTGCGTGGTAATAGAGCTTGTTGCTTTGTTGTGATTTATATTGTGTCCTCTTTCGGTATCTTTTCTTTAAATGCCTTTAACCCCAATTGCTTCTAGTGTCTGGAAACGGGTTTCTAAGAATCTGACAAAATTTTCCATTGTTTGTAAATCTTAAGGATTGCTCATACAGTATAAGGGTTGATCTGTCTAGCTTTTTCGTACATATGTAAAGAAGCATTGGGTCCCAAGTATCAATTTTTATCCCAAGATTGCGAAGGCCATGCATACATTCTTGGATCGTGTCATGTAGACTTTCTACTGCTGAAGCCGCTGCCGATTCTGAGGAGTGACATGTTTGTGATAGCAGTCGGTTGAATAGAGGGGACACCTGCAGTCTGGGATTGTTGTACCGTTCTTGCAGCAACTTTCATGCTGACACGTAGTTGTCAGCAGAGAGACCCACATGTCTTATTACGCGTTCAGCTTCTCCAGTTAAATTTGTTTTTATTTTTTTTTTTTTTTTTTTTTTTTTTCACAATTAGACATTGATCGCTTCTCTACCATTTGATTAAAAAGGTCATGAAATTGAGACCATTTTAAATATGCCCTGTTGTTGTGCAAGCTTGATTAAGGCACTCTGTACCTCTTGCTCTAAACTTACGTATCTGGTTGAGTCGATGCTCTTTGGGTCTTCTGAATATTCCAAAATTGAGTTATGGATGGTCTCAAT
Organism: Eupeodes corollae; assembly: GCF_945859685.1. Taxonomy (NCBI): domain Eukaryota; kingdom Metazoa; phylum Arthropoda; class Insecta; order Diptera; family Syrphidae; genus Eupeodes; species Eupeodes corollae. The sequence continues at coordinate 13,878,238 of NC_079147.1, read as the reverse complement.
TTGCATCCAATGTCTTTGGATGGTCTTTTCTTGGAGCTCATAGAACTGTTTTGACTCATTTGATGAGTCCGCAATAGCTAAAGCTCTTTGCATAGAAGATATGATAGCCTCTTGCTTTCTTATAAGCCACGTCATGTCATTCATGTAGTTTGACGTCAGTGCTACACTCTGATCTGATCATCTTTAATACAAAGTCGAAAGAAGCTTCGGAATAATTTTAGGTATGTAGTATGTAGGTATACAAATTAATTTAAAAAAAACATGCTCTAATGATTTTCGAAAAAATTAAGTTAAATTATGAGAATAACTTATTTTTCAGGTACATTTTTAAATATTAAAATATAGGTAATATTTTTAAACAGACTTTTTTGAGAAACTAAAAAGGTTTAGCGGCCCACACGTGCATTTTATTTCTTTTAAAATTGATTTGCTGTTGAATACAAAATATTTTAATATTCTGAAGTGAATTTGCTTTGGATGTCCCATAAACAGCAAAAGTGAAATGAATTAAAAATCTAAAAATACAAAACATTAAAATACATTTTTAAGCGGTGAGTAAAAACTCATCTAAAGTAACACCCCCTGAATAAAAGTCTGGATCCGCCCTTGGCCCTAAGGGTCGATTTAAAAGAAGAAGAAAACTAAATTCAAATACAAAATAAAATATTACCAACGTTTGACTCTAAGACGATATTTGCGGTTTTAGCTCGCTGATCATTTTCAGGAATATGTCTTAAAGTTCTTTTGTCAGGACCGGTTTCCGAAAAAATAGACATAAGACTAGGTTAATTTTCTTGAGATGAGAAATAGAAATTGATTTTAAAAAGATATTCTGAAATATATTTTACAATAATAAACATATCAATCTAACTATTTTTCGTTTGAGCTCGTGATACACTAATTAATTTGTATATACCATCGTAGATTTCACAATTTCTGTCGAATTTTGAAAATGATAATTAAGTTCAAAAACAACGTTTAATATTAAAAACGCGAAAAATGTGCGTATTCAAATTGTATTCAATATAAAAAACTAAAAAGTCGGATAGATAAAAAAGCTTAAACAGTTGTTTTGCCGCCATTGAAGAACATCTCTTGAGAAATGTAGTATGGATACCTTCTTTTCATACTATACTAAGATTAGTTTCAAGTAAATGATTTACGCTCTCAAAATGTTTTTTTATTTGTCCTTAGTTGAGATAACAACTGATGTTAACCTACATCTTAAACCCTAGTAACCTTTATAAACCCTGTTTAGGACAAAAGTTAGCATTCCCATCAGAAGAGTTAAATTGTTGTTAATATTTCATAGATGAGTTTCTGCATTATTATTCCAAGCCTTATTCACTCGTTGATACTTTAAAATTTACAATAATTGTATAACTACCATTTGATTAAATATATTTACATTACATTTAAACAAGTATGTGTAAGTAAAATAAATTAAATTACAAGAAACAAATAATTCAATCAAGGATTAAAACTAATTTAAATATATACATTATTTGAAAAGAGAGGTATAATTTTAGGTTATCTGAGCATAAGCCTCCCCCAGACTTCTCCAACTTCTTCTATCTAGTGCTTCTCTTCAATAAAGTGGGCATATTTTTCGGATGTCATCCTTCCAGCGTTTATGTTGTCCACCTACGCTTCTTTTGCTTTCTAAGGGTATCCATTCGGTTACTAATTTTGTCCATCGATTATCAGCCTGTGTCTAAAATTAGTTTGACTTCTTATATTCTGATGGTTAATTTGCTGATCAATATGAACGTTCAAAATAGCTCTCTCCATTGCCCTCTGACATGATTGGAATTCCATTACAGTGTTTTTCGTGACTTGCCAAGTTTTGCACCCATAGGTGAGGACTGGAAGAACTGTTGGTGTTGAGTCAAACACATATTTCCTTGTTTTATTCGAAATATTCAATGTAAGAAGCTGCTTAACGTTCCAGAGCTAACTGCCTCCAAGCGTTCGTCATTCGCTGCTCTATATCCTTTTTTTCTTTATCTTTGAATGAGATAATCTGACCAATGTATGTGTAGTCTTCAACGTATTCTAATATATTGTTATTAACACTAACTGGAGCAGAAGCACCGTTCGTTCAGCATCGTTTGAAGTTCTTCTGTGCTGTTTCCGATAATTATAATGTCATCGGCAAATCGGAGGTTTGAGAGACATTTGCCATTTATTTTCAATCCTTTGTTTGCCATTTATCTTCAATCCTTTGTCTTCCCAGTCTAGCTTTCTAAATACTCATTCTAAGGCTGCGGAAAAGAGTGCTGAAATTGGATCTCCTTGCTTTACACCTCGCGATATTTTAAAATCTGGTCCGATGCATTCCGTTTTTATGTGGGATGTGCTCCTATCATACATTTTCTTTAGGATTCGAACTATTTTTTCGTCTACACCTTGATTGAGAAGCGTCTTCCAAATAAAGCTTTGCTCTACTGTGTCAAACGCTTTTGCAAAATCGATGAAGGCAAAGTATATTGTGATGTTATACTCTTTGTATTTTTCTTTTATTTGATTAATTGTTTGTAGATGATCTATTGTCAAAAAACCTGACCTAAAACCGTTTTGTTCAAAAGGTTGATTTAAATTAAGAGTGGTTTTTATTCTCTCAAATAAACACTTCGCAAAAACCTTGTATATCAATGATATTATGCTAATCGGGTCATAATTGTTGATATCGTCCCTGTTTCCTTTTTTGTGCATGAGAATTATTTCCGATTTCGTCCATTGGTCTGGGACTTCCTCGGGACCAAAACCTGATTGAAAATAGTAGTCAACTAGTTGACCAGTGAAAAGTTGCCGAACTTTAGGTATTCAGCTAATATCCCATCGTTTCCTTTGCTTTTTTCATTCTTTAAACTATTTATTCCTCGCTCCATTTCACTTTTAAGAAATGGCGGAAAATCTTCTTACTGGTTTTGTCGCTCTAGAAATATATCATCAGTGTCTACTATACGTGTTTTGTATAGATCAATGTAGAAGTTTATAGCTATTTGGTTAATATTCTTCCTTCCGTGAATTCTTTTACAATAATCCGCCATTGCTGTTATCCACTCTTCATAATCTTGGATTGCATTCTTTGCCTTTTTTATTGATCTCGTTTCTTCGATTTCTGTCTTTACTGAATTTTTGGATTTCTTCTTGACAACGTTTCTTGATGTTCTTCCGTATATTTTTCAGATCCTGTTTTCCTTGGGCATTCAGATTGGTCTTTTTTCGAATACTATCACGGAGATATTTAGAGTTTAACTCGATAGTTTTGCGGTTTTTGAGATACAGCAGTAAGAATATACCTTTCTGCAGATTCTTTTATAGGTTTTTCCATTTTGTTTTATGCTATTTGAGTAGGTTCATTTAACCTTGATATAATGTTACATCGTTTTTGAAGATCAGCATTATAACTTTTGATGATATCTGTTTGTGCATATTCCCAACTCAATATACACTTATAGCTTGGTAGTTAGTCAAATTAAAGTTCTCTATTACCTTTCCCACAAGAATAAGCAAATGTTTTTATAAATTATGTTTAATAAGACAAATATAATAAATAAAAAAACATTTTAATTCACCTGTTCAACTTTTATGAATAAGACTTTCTAACTGCTTTTTAATATTCCTATACCTAAACTTTAAATCAACTACTGACAACTTTTCAATCAAACAAATTACCATTAATCATTTCTGTTATGGGAACAAAGGTACTTTTTTTTAAATTACCATAATGTGAGTAGAATTTACAAATTAAAATAAATACGCTCCCAAGTAGGTTTAGTTGGAATACAAGACATCAAAATCAAGTTATAACTTTCGTACACAGCTTCTTTTAAAAAATTTAATTCCTCACATTACCAAGTGTAGGTAATTGATGATGCTTTCTCGGCGACTTAATTTATTTCAATCTCCTTCTTCTGGTGTTGCTTGCTGCTGCAGAACGAATGTCTCGAGTCTCTGAGCTGAGATGTCTTCTGCAAGGTCCGCACATCCAACAACTTTGCAAAACAATTTAACATTCTTTTTTTTGCTCTTTTCAATTAAAATAATTTTTCAAAAGTGGTATATCTTCTTGGACGGAGACGAAAACGCAACTGAAGAGAGGAAGGAAGGAACCTGAAGGAGAAGAAAAAAAAATCAAATTGATGTAATTCACTCGCAGTGCATTAAGAACATCACAATGAATCTGAGGCCATTAAATTGAAATGAACAATCCAACCGAATCTATGTGGGCGCTAGCTATGAGTTCCGCCCCCTAAAGCGCGGTTCGCTGGCATCTGATGTGATGGACAATCCATGGAGACCCCATCAGAGTTCTGTTTGCCTTGACGATGCTTCTATACTTCTCCATCTCCTTCTCATGCTGTTGTAGGTCCCCAATTATTTTATTTTTCCTTTCCTCGAATAAAGAAGAAAAACAACCGGAACGGGCGGCAAGGAACTTGTTTAACAACTCCAAAGGCAGTTTCAGTGTGGCTGGCTGTGGCCCAATCCACTTTGTGCTATTGCAAAATGGCTGACTCTACAGAGCCTACTTCTTATATTGTTGCAGGTTTTCACAAGGTTTTTCATTTTGTCATATAAATACACACATAGTACCTTTGAAGCTGTAACAAGTGGTTAAACAGGAAACTAGATGTGGTGGGGAAGAGTGAGTTCAGTTCAAGAAAACGTTAAACAAAAGTTACACAATTGAAAGGTTGGATGAATATCTAAAAAACCATTCATATAAGCACATAGAAATGTAAAAGTGTGTTGCTTTGACCATAGACTTTACATTTTATTCAACTTCTTAATTGATTCCTGAGAATTGGGAAACAGAGATTATTTAAATAAAAATATTTCTCTTTTACAACTTTTTCTGGCTTTTTAATACTTAATCGTGACTTTAAAATTAGTTTAATTAGAAATTAATTCCTCTCTTACAAACAACAAGAACATTATTAAATAGGCCGGCTTTACATTATGCTATATGCTTAGTAATTTTAGTTGATACTCATTAAATCGCGTATTTGAAAATCTGCATTTCAAATTTAAATCGTTTCCATTAGTGGCTTCTATCATCAGAAAAAAAAACGGGCTGAAACCATTTTAACCACAGTAACGAAAGTTAGGCCTATATTCCTTTATAAAAGTTTATTGAAATGTGAATTTTGTAATAAGAATAATATTCTCATTTTGTTGTTATTTATTTAAAAATTTATCACATTATAAGAACAAAAAAAAATTAAAATAATATTGTGAGCATTATGAGGCCTATCGGAAATTTTGTTTCGATCTTAGCACGACTTTAAAAATTGGAAGGGATGGTAAAAGTTAATTGATCTTAAGATATTTATTTTATTTTAAAGTGAATTCAAGTATTCAACTCATAATGAATAAAAAAACAACGCGATTATTTAAAAAAGTTCATATTAAAATTAATTTAAAAAAGTAACCAATTATTACATTGAAAGCCTTATGTTAAAAGCGTTGTTAAATGAAATCACATTAATAAAAATTACTTCAATAAAGTCTTTAAGAAATTAAATAAATTAGGTGCTGCAACAGTTTTAGAGAACGATGGACTATTTTTATTGTTACTTACAGCTCTTAACCATTCCTGAGTGCGGGTAATGTTTTTAGGGAATGAGGGACTACAGTTCCGAACGGCTAATTTGAGAAAGCACTTTTCATGACAAGAATTACTCTTGGAGGATTTGTCTATTCCTCGTAAGAGGAAGCACACGTGTAAAACAACATTAGATCGAACCCAAGATCTCTGGCATGACGGTCCACACTAACCATCATGCCATAGGTACTACTAATAATAATAAAGTCCTGGAATGGAATAGAAAACATTTTAGAGTTAACTATATATTGGAAAGCAACTCAACCAAAAAACATCCCAAACATCTTCAAACTAAGGTTAACGTGTTAATAATACGGTGCCGAAGCCACTCCAATAGCAGAAAGGGAATATTATCTAAAAACCGACTTTAGAAAATTACGATGCAGTATATAAAAAAATAAAAGAAGTTAATATGAAATACTTTGGTAATTTTTTCAAAGGTTATACTAATGTAATTTCTTCGTCGAAAAATTCGTTCCTTATTTGGAATATTTAGAGCGATTTATTTCCCTATTGTTTAACTTAAAGCAAAGTTTTAATATCATCAACTTAGAGTTTATTACTACTCTAACGTTAGAGCTCAAGTTGAAACTTCTTTTTATTCACTAATTTGTTTCTTAACTTAACAGTTTAAAATCAAAAGTTAACCTTTGATTTTAGAATTAAAAAATATCTCTTGCATGTTTTTGAAAATGAAGCAGAAATTGCAAGTTTCATAGTGAAATCTTTTTTGATATAACGTGTTTTTATTAAAATGAAGTTTACTTATCAAAAGTTGGCACACGATGCATATTGCATACCTTCAAATTTGTTGAAAAAGGAAAACTTTTTTGACTGTAAAATTTCACTTTTCTAAGTATTACAGCACGTTGGGTTTCTAAAATGTTCATTCCTAAATTTGATTCGCTATTTATAATGAGATTTACAAATATTACGAATACAAAATGATTCTATCTCCAAAACAATTTTGTGCAACGAAAAATAACGTTTTCAACAATTGTTAAAATTTTGAGAAAAATCGAATTGACTGTTTTTTTTATAAAAAAATAAAAACCTAAAAAGAATTACTCAAAGTTGGTAAAAATCGAATTTCGGCTCAAATATCTTTTCAAAACTTTGAGATATTGCTTTTAATTTACTTTCATATTTTAAGAAATATTGTTGTCAACATTCATTAAAATTTTGAGAAAAATCGAACTGACAGTGTTTTACAAAAAATAAAAAGCTAACGAAAAAACAAAACTAAAACTTGGTAAAAATTTACTTATGACTCAAATAGCTTTTCAAAAATTAAAAATATTTTCTTCAAACTTTTTTTATTTCACAGAAAATATTGTTTTCGATATTCAGTAGTTTCTTTTTATAAAAATCCAACATGAATTGGTAAATATTTGTTTTCGACTAAAAATCTATTTGTTAAAACTAGAAAATTTTAAAAATAATTCACTTAACAAATTTAATAAACTTTTAAGCAAGACAAATCGACTGGCGGGACGGGAAGTTATCAGTGTGAGTCGCATCCCAGCATTTATTTTTAATTATTCATTATTTTTTACAATTTACTTTTATACTGTTTTTTTTTTTTTTTTTTTAATTTTCACTTCTTCTTTGTATATGATGGATATACTTAGGTCGCCCGTTCTTTCACTAGCTTGCTGTTTGTAAACAAATCGTTTAATTTGTGTTAAGCTTTCCCTAAGAAAGTCACTTGGTCACCGCGAGACATAGCACCAGATATCTTCTGGTTTGCTGTCAGGGGCACAAATAAATGTATGCCCTGTTTTATTTCGCTGTTCAATTTTTCTAAGTGTACAACGGACAAGACTTAGGCCGGCTTTATTAGACTTCAACTCAGATAAGGCAATCTTTACTACATTTAAGTCGGAAGGACTGGACGCTATGCTTCCTCGAAAGCGACGTAGACTCCAGTGCATATAAGATTTCTAGTATGATTCATCTGGGAATGGAAACGCTTATCCCGAATAGGATTAAAAGTATTAAACCCAAGGTTAAATCATGGTTCGATTCGAGCTGCAAAAAAGTTATCAAGGAGAAAGAGGTGAGCTTCCGGTCTTTTTAAGCCAACACAACTGAGGAAAACCGAAAAAAGTTTAAGCAAGCCAGGAACGCCTGCAACGCCTATATTCGAAGGACCAAATTTTTACATGACCAAAAATTACGGCGAATAATACTGCAATGTCCCAAAAGCAGTAAGAATTGTTGGTCATTTGTAAAAAGCATGATGAATTCTTCTTCTTCCTCGACTCCTACGCTTGTTGTCAATGACACTCCTTTAGTTAGCTCTATTGATAAAGCCAACTTATTTGCAAGGCAGTTCGCCGAAAATTCCACCTTACCAGGTAGTGTCATGACTGCCCCAGTTCTTGAACGCGTAAATGATTCTATGGAACCAATCTTTTTTCGTACTCGTACTGTGGCGAGAGTTCTTACAGATCTCAACATTCATAAATCCGCTGGCCCTGATGGTATCCCCGCTATTATTCTGAAGAAGTGTTCTTCATCGCTAGAAAAACCACTGCGTAAGTTTTTCTATCCATCCTATTCTTCTGGGCTCGTTCCAAGTAGTTGGAAAACTACGTTTGTTCAGCAAATCCCAAAAAAAGGGGAATTTTCTTCTCCCACAAATTACCGACCGATAGCACTAATGGCCCTTCCTTCTAAGGTCATGGAAACGCTGGTTAATTATAAGCTTAAGAAATATCTTGAGGAACGGAAGCTTCTTTATGGTCGGCAATACGGGTTTCGTAGCAATAGGTCCACTGGTGATCTCATGGTTCATCTAACGGTATCGAGGAATCTCTTCTTCATTGGATTAGAAATTTTCTTTCGAACCCTTCAATACAAGTTGTTTTGGACGGATTCAAGTTTGAAACTCATAAAATAAATGCTGGTGTGCCCCATGGCTCCGTTTTGTGTCTGACCATCTTCCTCATTTTTATGAATGATCTCCTGTCTGCTAATTCTAATCCAAAACATTGTTTCGCTGACGATAGCACTCTCAGCTTTTCACATTCGTTGAAATAGCCAGTTGCATTAGAGAAAGAATTATTCTATTAAATGCCTTTGAAAAATCCGTGTTAATTTGATCGGTTTGATGTCCATCTTCGAGATTATTTAAAATGAAAGTGGTAAAAATGTAAAGATTGGCCGTTGTTGATCTTCCCGCGGCGAAACCACGTTAGAGCGATGAAATGTGTTCCATAATTAAAAATGTCGAGTTCTCGAAGAGTTTTGGTATACACGATAATTTACAAATCAATTGTTACATTAATATTTGCTGCTCAGAGCTTGATCTGTCAATAGTGTTTAAGAAGGATTTCTTCCAGGGTGGACAAAAATTCTCCTTTCTCGAGAGAGATCTTAAAATTGAGAAAAGCGGTAAGATGGAATTTCATCTGGACCTGGTTTATTGTCATCATTTAAACTCAAAAGGTTATCTTCAATTTCTAAAATATTTAATTCAAAGCAATCAATATCTGTCTTACATTCACAAGATAATTAGTTAGCTGAACTTACATTTTAGAATAAGCACAGTTTAATAGTGTGCGATAGAATCGCAAACGCTTTTTAATTCGAAAATATTGAACCAAGTCAATTCATAAAGCTGGGAATGCTTCTTTAGAATTTTGTTTGCTTTTGATGTAGAACTTAAAGGAATTAATATTTTGTTAAGGTTAGATTCAATTGATAAAATGTAGTTTTGAAATAAAAATATATTAATAATATCGAATTCTCTTCCTAATTTAATGCAACTAATTTTTAAGTTTATCGTTATTTTCTGCCCTGCATAGACTTTTATAAGCTTTCTTTTACCTACTGCTTAAGTTATAAATAAATAGCCTAGTGACTTACAACTCTCAACCATTCCTATGTGCGAGTAATAATAATAATTACTCTTGGAGAATTTTTCAATTCCTCGCAAGCAGTACCCGTGAAAACTTTTTTTTTTATTTATGTGGCACAGGCAGAAATCGAATCAAAGACCTCTCGCATGACAGTCCAACCCACTTTTTTTTTAAATTCATTTTTATTCATTATTTCTTAAAACTATCTTAAAGCTAGACAAAAATTCATAAAACTAGACTAATTATCCATAACTTACAACTAAGTTATTGGTCCCCTACGGAAACTCAAGTTAAACAATAATACTTAATTCTAGTGCCTTTCGGCCCTAAGATCTATTTAACTTCAAATCAACTGTATTTATTTTTTTATTCATTAGAAAATAAGAAAAAAGCTAATATTAATATCCTTTTTTATTTTTACGTAAAAACTACCTACAATTAGGTCCTTAAATAAAACTTAAAACTAACTTAACATACCTATTCCACCTATAAACTACTTAAAACTAGAACAACGGCAGCAGCAAATATAAGGTTTTTTTTTTGCCACCATGTCTATTCTACTTAAAACTAAACCCTTATACTATTAAACAAGTATGTAAGCCGGCCAAGGCTTAAAACACCATCCCGACTACCCACTATCAAGTGCCGATTGAAGCCACCAAAACTGGTTCTCGTGCTTCACCCTATCAATTCGGTCCCGTTCGGACACAGCCCTACTGAACCGAAGGAGCTCTGCTCCGCCTTGTGCAGCCATGACGTCCAGGAGTCGCCTATCCATGGTAGATAAGCGGAACTTCCAATCTATCCTGTATCAGACCGAATCTGTCTAAAAAGAGGAATGTCGCTGATGGAATGAAGCCGCTCAAGCGTGCACTTTCAAAACACCCGTCGTTCGGATAGAACGCCCCGATTCGGGTCCCGTTGTATAGGAACTCTTTGGAATAGTAAAGCACATAAGATTCTGCTGTTCGATATGAGCCGGTACAGCGTCGTAAACACTGCCGCTCGAACACCCAAAACTTCTCCATCTGGAAAGGAGCAACGTTAAACCACACAGGACAACCATAAACGATCATTGGCCGTATGAAGGCCATGTAGCAAATTACCTTCACTCTGGGGTCAAGCCGACTGCTTTAAAACAGCCGTTTCGTCAGAGCGAAGGCTCCTCTGGCCCTGGTCAGAGCAGTATTTATATGTCTGTCAAAATATCTAACCAGATACCGAGGTACTTCACTACATTTTTCTCGCTAATGACTGCCCGTGAAGATCAACGATAACCATCTTGCGCCAATTCTTGAACGTATCCCTCGTAGCCCTATCCATCCGTGGAGTCCGGAAAGAAATTATCTTCAAACTCTGGAAATTTATTTTCAGTTTTCAGTCGTCGCAATATCGCTGAATTTTGTCAAAATCACGCTGCCAGAGAATTCTAATAACCTCAACCTTTTGGACCGTTCTGTAGGCAATTAGACCGTAGGCGTACACAATTTCCTTTGCTATCAGATCGATGATGTAAATGCTGAAGAGAATCGACGAATTCACCGCCCCCTGTTGAAGACCATTTTTAATTGAGAATGTTGTGGTGGAAGTTACATTGCCAATTTTAACAACAAACCGTTAAGCATATCATACATTATATATAACAATGACTTGCTTATGCCAAGCCTGCTCAGTTTTAGGTAAGGACCCTCTAACCATAGGGTGTCAAAGGCTTTTTCCAAATCAACCAGAACGGCATCTATGCATTGTTTTTGTAATTTATTCCATTGGATATCAGAAACGAGCTTAGACGCAGCATGAATTGAGTCATCACCCGCCTTGAACCCGAACTGTTTATCCGATCTGATCTTTTCGAAAACTTTGCTGATGTTTGGAAGAAGACTTATCGACCGAAGATTTGACGGGTGGGAGTTGTCCTTTCCCTTTTTCGCGAGAGGATGAACCACAGCCGTCTTCCAATGCACTGGATAATATGCATTGTTCAGTGCATTATTGAAGAGCGTGGTGTAAATGTCAATTGCCTCCATCTGTAAATGTCTTAGTACAACGTTGGATATACCATCGACACCTGCTGACTTTTTATTTTTTATTGATTTGAAGATGAGTTGAAGCTCAACCTTCGTCACTAACAAGGGACTTGGTCCCGTTTGCTCGGCGATGATGACATGAAACAGCATGCGGTTCGATGACGATTCCTTGTCAGATCGCCATTGTGTCATATCATTTCGAAGGTAAAAGTAGGGCTATGTTTTCGAGGTCGTGGTTGGGGCGAATGATAAAATTCACCTTACTTCGAAGAGTCCAACGAACTAACCATCATTCCACTGGTAATACACTCCTTAAGTTACTTAGCTGTTAATTTATCCAAGGAGGCTTCGTTTTAATATTGACTTTTGGAACATACATTTCTATTGGCAAGTTTTGAAACAATGTTTAAAAATCTAAAATTTTAATTGTTGTCAACAACTTTACTTTGAAAGCAAATATAATGTGGAACATTATCTTAAAAAAATTGTTAGAAAAGTGGGTATTGCATACCTTTAACAATATAGTATATCAAAGCTAATAAATTTGTTCTGTAAGCTGTAAATAGCATTCTTTTTTAAAAAATTTAGAATCTCCATTTTTATTAAATTTTTAATAGATTCAGATGAACGTTTCAACCAATTTTCAAAAAATGTTTGGTTATTTAATAAATGTCATTATGGTTAAGGTTGTGACTTCAGTTTCATCATTGAGCGTATTAATATAAAAGTCGTAACAAAGAACACAATTGTATAGTTTTGTCTTAGTGTTTTCTGCTTGTCATTAGTACGCCTGTTGTTGCCGCCTTTTTTTTGATACCTTGGGATTCCTTCATTTTATGTTTGATTGCGTTAATTTTGTTTGTAAAAAGGAGTATCAATTTTTATACTGACAGACGAAACAGTAGCATCATTCAGGTCACATATGTTTTATCCATCAGTAGGTTATGCTCTCGGTTCATGTCATCGTCGTCCCAGATGGATCGTTTGAAGGTTCTTCCTTCTGTTTACTTTGTTGTTAAATATCGATTTGTCATTATATCGGTCATCATTTGGTCATCATTAACGTTTCCTTTGTTTCCCATAAAAAAAGCCACAATTTCGGAGGAAGAAAAACAAAAACATCGACTATAATTTGAGGTGATGATTTAGTGTGTTAACCGAGAAGAGCCTCTGGTCTTGGGCATGGCTATCCAACAGCGGCGGCGAGGCGCGGCGGTGTCTTTTGCGGTTTTTTTCACGATGAGATATAGAATCAATTATTGTTCTTTTTTTGTTAGCACATCCTCCCATTTTTTCGGAATTGGAAATCAATTTCGCAACAGACCTTTTTCCCGTCGATCCGATTTGATTTCCGGGCATTATTTTTCAGTTTGTTGTTTTAAGATTTTTGAATTGATATATTTCGAGTATGGACAAATGTTCAGTTTTTTTACTTTATCAATTTGTTCACATGATTGGAAGTTGGTTAAATATTTGAACATGCTTATTTTTGAGAAAGACAATCTTCGATGAAACAGTAATTGGTAGTAATAATGTTAATATATGATATGATAAATAAATAAAGAGCTTACAAGGATATGTTCATACAATTTTGACCAACTTTTAGCTTTTTAAACGATTTTAGCATCCTGCTTACTTTTATCATTTAATCAAACACTTAATCAAAGGTAGCTCGCTACAAGTTTCTGAAATATCAAATCGTAAGGTCCACTCCCCACTCATTGCGTCCACTAGGCAAATAAGGAAGGATTTAATATACCGGTTCACATTGATCTTAAAGTTTTGAAAAAAAGAAATCCACATTCTTGATGTTCTTCAACGAATACTTCACAGTACGTTTAAAACCGAGCTTAAAGGAGGAAAAATTCAACTGGATGATTTGACAGAACAATGTTTATAAAAATATAAATTAACTTACGAAGATTAAAAAACATATGGGTCTTCTATATAAAAATAAGAATGGGAGTAGGAGGCAAAAGAAGCATTTATTTTGTGAATTTAAGACTTGGTTAGGCAAATTTTCGTTATTTTCTTACTGCATTTAGTAACGAATTTATTGACAAAGCAATAAAGGTGGGCGTTTTAATGGGCGTGTTTAAATACAAATTAGTGTCCTTACTACTTTTCACAGAAAATGTTAGGAAATTTAAAAAACAGGAATTTAAGAAGCTTAGGATCAGTAATACAATAATTTATACAGTAATGATGGGAATCAGAGAATTAGAAGTTATTTTAAAAAGCCATAACTCAGTTTCTAATTAAGTTAGAAAAATTAATCTTGCACCATTAAAAAGAAAAAAGAAGTAAAATTTCTTGGTGTAGACATTTATTTAGAAAGCTTATAGTTTTTAAAAATGTGACGTGGATTCTAGCGCAGATATGGTTACAAATTCAATTTTTTGTTGAATGAAGAATTTTATCCCGAATGGGTTGAAATCTATCAAACCCAAAGAGAATTCATGGTTTGGTTCGAGCTATAAAGAGGTTATTGGGTGAGAGATGTAAGTTTGCGCTGTTATAAAGCCAACCAGACTGAGGAAAACCGGAATAAGTTCAAACAAGCTAGAAGGGCCTGTAATGGACATAGATCAGAATTTAACGCAAAAAATACTACAATGTCCTAAAAAGGTAGTAAACGTTTCTGGTCATTTGTAAAAAACGTACGAAACACCACGTCGTTCCAACGCTCGGCCATAATAATGACACTTTTTATTTTAGCTCGATTGATAAAGCCATTTTGCTTGCAGCAAAATTTGCTGATAATTCGACACTACCAAAAGCTGTCATGAGTCCTCCTGTTCTTGAAAGCGTAAACGATTGTATGGGACGAATATTCCTCCGCACTAGTTCAGTTGTTTGAGTACTGAACAACCTTGTCATACACAAATCCGCTGGCTATATCGCTCCAATCGTTCTGAAGGGGTGTTCTTTAACGCTGGCAAATCTACTGCGTAAACTTTTCTATCTTTCCTACTTTACAGGTCTCTTTCCGAGCGGATGGAAAATAGCATTGGCCAGCCTGTCCCTAAAAATGGCGAATCCTCCTCTCCCTTAAACTATTGTCCAAAAGCACTCACGTCCCTTCTTTTCAAGGTCATAAAACCCTGAATTATTATCAGCTTTAGAAATATCTTGAAGAAGGGAGACCCCCAGAATGGCTTTCGTAGCAGTAGGTTCATTGGTGATCTCATGGTTTATCTCAGCGAACCGTGGAAATACTTACATCGTTTTAAAGAAATTAAGATTATTGCACTTGATAATTCAAAGACATTTGATAGAATTTGGCTCCAAGCTCTCCTATCGAAAATGCGTGCTTTTGGTATTGATCAATCTCTTCTTCGTTGAATAAGAAATTACCTTTATAACCGTTCAAAACAAGTTGTATTGGATGGTTCCAAGTCTGAAATGAATAAAATAAATGCTGGCGTCCCAAAAGGTTCCCTTTTGTCTCCTACTCTTTTCCTTATTCTCATAAATGATCTTTGGTCTGTCACTTATAATCCATTAAACTCTTCAGCTCAGCTTATTATAATTTATAATCGTTTCTTGATTCACATCCTTGTCCTTCGAATGTATAACTTCAACGTCAGCGTATATGTTAAACTCATTAAATTCTGATCTTGCCAGCATTGTCCTTTGGTTAATCAAAAACCATGTAGAATTTAATGCTTCAAAAACTCAATGATGTCTCCTGTCATTAAAGCGTAATACACCCCCTATGACGCTATCTATGAATGGCACTTCCATCCAGGAAACTAATCAACTGTCAGTACTCGGTATGTACAGATCACCTCTTATGGAATGATCATAGATAAGATTTTGCCAAAAATGGTGCCAGGTGGTTAAGATTCCTTCGACCGTGCAAGAAAGTTTTCACCCCTTCTGATCTGGCTGTAATTATACAAGGCCTTCATTCGTCCAAAGCTTCAATATAATTCGTATACAAGGGTAGATGCCCCTAAAACAAGATTACATCTCTTGGATAGGATTCAAAAAAGTGCTTTAAAAATGATAAGCGATAGAACTGTAATCGAAACATTTACAAAAGTAACTCTTGTCATAAAAAAATGCTTTCTCAAATTTGACATTCGGATTCGGCATATAAACTGTAGGTCCCCTCTATTCCTGATCACATTACTCGCACACAGGAATAGTTGAGAGTTGTAAGTCACGAGGCAATAGTTCTCAACGGAATGTTGCACCACCCAATTTATTTTTATTCCACCCTTTAAATGATTCAGCTGTAATACGCGCACTTCCATTAATGCTCATCAGATTACTCTTGAGATCAATTTAAGGGGTATTGTCAAGTGTAGAGATTCTTTCTTAAATCGCACATCAAGAATGTGGAATGCTTTGGCTAACTCTGTTTTTCCCTCCCATTTTGATGTTCAAAACTTTAAGACCAATTGCACCGGTATATCCTCTTAAATCCTTCTCTATTTTCCTAACGCTCGCATACTATATAATAACCCCTTGAGCACCTGTAAATTATTTAAACAAAATTGAGCAAGCGCAAAACAAAACTTCTGTCTGTAGACTTTTAATTAAAATGTTGTGAAATTGAAAATATAAGCTCTTCAAAATCCTGCGGTGCAGTTTCATACACTATGGACTTCAAAAAGTCGCCTCCACAAACAAACTTTATTAACTGCTGTCTATAGGTGTTAACCTTTCCGTAAAAAATAATATAAGGACCGATGACGGCCCATGTCGCTAGTCCTATTACCAAACGATAACTTTTGGCGAATAAAGAGGCCTTTCTTGCATCATGTAGGAGCTCTCTTCAAACTTGTAACGAAGATTTTGTTTACTTACGTCACTGTTCAGGTAAAAATAAGCCTCACTTGTAATAATAATTGCTTCTAGTGAGATTTAACCGTTCAAATATTATTATGGCGAAAAAACACTTTGCTACTGCAGATGCGCGCTGTTTGACAGATCAGGCCTTCCTCTTTCCAACGTTGCAAGATTCGTTCCCCTTACTCCAAAAAAGATGGGTCATTGATTTTTCTTTTTAATTTTTTCTATTTCTCTGAAACACCCTGTGTAATGTAATGTAGGATTAAGGTAAGTACCTGAATCCATGCAAATGTAATAAGTCTGTATAATTGATATAACTTAATTCGAAAAGCGTATCTGCCTTAATTAAAGTTTCATTCGTTCTTAATTCGATTCTGCACCCCTAGTTTCTTCATACAATATGAGCGTTACTATGCTATAAACTTCAAGACCTATTTATTCACATTACCACATCTATAAATACTATACCCCCATCCAATCTTAATAGCTCCCACTCTATTCAAATGATATTAAAAGCTCTGTAATGCTTATCCTAATGATAGTTTTTCTGGAATTTTAAATGCACCCTCTCTCCCAAAATTGGTCAATTATATGCCACAATCAAATTAACAAAACAAACTTATTTCCTAAGTGAAGCAATCGTCTATTCATTAATTACCTCCTGACACTCTCGAACATTCTATACTCGTTTTGGCCAAAAAATCCAAGCTCCCATTCCCGAAAATCACTGCGAGATGAGAACCACACAGAAATAGAAATCACAGACCATTTTCTACTTCTTCTTGGTCTTGGTCGTAGTCGTCGTGGTGGTGGTCGTCTAGCTCTGGATTTGGATTCGCCCCCATCTTTGGTTTTGAAGATGGTTAAACAATATCGCATCGCCATCACCCACATTATGCTTCTTGTTTAAGCCAATATCTAAGGAATCACATTAATAAATTATTTATTTAGAATGTAATTTATCGCATACAAAATTGGATCGCATTAAATGGCAATTGCCATATTTCGATGGGCCGACCCGAAGCCCCATCCCTGGCCTAAGCACTTGAAATAAAGGAAAACGATATGTTCCTCCAATCGCATAGTCGCCATGATGATTAAATATTAACATTTTGCTGGGATGTTATTCTTGGGAGGCAACTGGTTGGCATTCTGGGCACATATCTTCGAGAAGTACCCCAACCTGGCATCCCAAGTAATGGCTTGTCCTTCCAATGCTATGTTGCCGTGGCTTTTTCTTTGGAGTCGTAGTCGTCGTCGTCGTCGTCGTCGTCGTGGGTCTTGGTTTAGATTCATATTCCATGGTTGTAGATGAGTGAATGACGATGATCATGTTTGGTATTCGTGTGCAAAGATGATTTTACCACCGCGCCGTCGCTTCTGCCGCCACCACGGTTACATGAATATGGGTTTTATAAGCCTTAAAGATGCAGAAAGATGTCTCTCCTCTTATGCTCATAGATTGAAGTCACATACAGCCCGCTCCTATACCTTCATGAGGCAGGCATCAGAAGAGTGAAATGATGATGATGCCTGTATAGGAAGTCTCTATAGCTGAGACACGAATGCGGAGCTCTCCATATTGCAATGGAGGAGATGAAATAAAAATGAATCTTCAATTGTGTTTTGTTTCGTTGTTGAAGTGTTTCATGTGGCTTTGGAATGGAGCAGCAAATAAAGGCAACAAATGGAAGACTCCTTGTTGGGTCGTTTATTCCTCATTCTCATACCAACCTGATGCTTAGATACAAATCCGAATATACTCGTACACATACCCATCTTCAACTGATGTCGAGTGATATGGGCTATACGTACTCGGAACATGGTTTGGGAAGATACGAGGAGCTTCAAATATATGTATTAAGAAACTGGAATCAACTTCTAAATAAGTAAACGAGCTCATCTCGCATTCATATGAAGTACCAATTGAACCTGAGTGTGATGGTTTGAGAAGGGGGTGGGGGGAATGGTTGCGGGAACAATAAAATCGGTGGAATCCAATTAGTGGGAGAGGAGGCATAAGGCACGTTTCGTTTATTCTTTTTTCCTTTTCTTGTTTTTGTGTTTTTTTTTTAGGTTGCTTTGCTAATGTCAATTTAAAGAAGAATTGCATCTCAAGGTATGAAGGATAGAAAGCAGCCTCTTTTTGTTTCTTCAATGGTGAAAAAAAATCAATAATTTGTTAATATATATTCAAAAGTTAATAGCAAAATTAAGAAAAAACTAACAAACAGTAATTGCTAAAAGCTTTCCGGGGAAACTATTTAAAGCCAATTAAAACATTTAAAAAATGTGAAATTAATCTAGTAAACTAAAGGTTTCAGTTTGTAACAAGAAACCAATATTTTTAAATTATTTTTGCCCATTCAACATTCATATTTTTTAAAATGCCCCCTTCGCCTAAACGGAAGTAGATAGACCCCCCCTCTCATAGTAAAAAATGCTTGTTTTTAACTCTTCTATACAAATCCGTCATTAAACTTTGTTGCCTGAGTTATCGCAATCACCTCCAGCTACCTTTTATATTCTAAACATTGGGTATAAAATCTTATTAAATCTTGTGTATGAGTCGTTTTAGAACCCAAAATAAAACAACTGTATAAGGTTTTAAAGTAACTAAAAATGTCTCATTTTGGAGGTTAAATTTTAAGGGCCTATGTTGATTTTGAACAAAACAACACATAACCACCAAGTGAGAGAACACGTAAATTAAATTTTTTCGCTTAAAAGAGTCATTGTTTCCTTAGCTGTGTGGCAGGTGCCACTATCCTGTAGAAACCATACAAAGTTCATTAAGATAACGAACACCATTCACCAGTAACCGTCTGATAGACCAAAGACTTAATTTTGGAAAAGTTCCGATGATGCCGCCAGCCCATAAACCACATCAAACAGCCATTCTTTGTGAGTGCATTGGTTTTTTGACTACACTCTTGGATTAATTATCATTTTCCCAACAGGTAAAATTCTGCTTTTTGACGAATCTACTGAGTTGAAAATGTGCCTCATCGCTGATGATGATGTTCTTCGAAAATAGATCATCCACTGTTGTCACTTCTTGTCACCATTCTGACGCTTGACGACGCTTCAAATGATCAAGAGGCTTTAGTTCTTGAGCCAACTGCACATTTTTATAACGTTAATTAATGACGAGCAAGAGACGTACAATTGTTGTGCTCAAGAACGAGTTAGGGGGATGGTTCTTCAGCAAAATCATCCGAGCAGCAGAAATATTTTCTGCTGTACGAGCTGTAGATGATATTCTGGTGTTTTAACATCTGCTTCAGGCGCGGTTTGCTCAAATTTTTGGATTTTCAAAATTGTACGCACATTTAGTCGATTCAATTTGCCGAACAAATAACGAATTGATTTCCATCCCCGCAAAAACACTTGGGGATTAGTTAACATTCACATTTAACATCGGCCTTTAAATTGTAATCACTCTTCATAAAGGTTTGTCCAAAAATAAGACAGCTTTCAGTTTTGAAACTGTCATCTTCCTATCTGAAATAGGTAAGGTTTAAATGCCTCCTGGTTTTCTTTGCGATATAACAAATATATTTAAGAATCTTTCAAAGGCGTTTAACTATTTGAAGCTTTATTATAATTCATTTGACAGAACTAATGTTGAACATTGTTAAATCACTGAATTTTTGCTGTATAGAAGTCTCCTCGATGAACTAGGGACTAATGAACTGTCTCCTTCATATCTTCATCCGTGCAGCTTCTGTAATAATAATTTCTTGTTATGATACGTTGTTTCTCCAATTAGTCGTTCGGACTCGGCTTAAAATTGTAATTCCCCTCCATTTTGGTTAACGCTAAATAGCTCACGAACCAAAAACGATAGAAACTAGAATTAAGTTTTTTATAATATATTGTAAAGTGACACCAAACAAGTTTTTTTTTGTAACATCCAATTAACGTTTTTTTCTATAAATAAAAAAACTGAAAACAAAATTTGTAACCTCGAAAATTTTACGAATACAAAATGATTTCATCTCCAAACGAATTTTGTGCAACGAAAAAAAAACGTTTTAAACATCTTGTAAGATTTTGAGAAAAATCAAATTGACGGTTTTTTTACAAGGCATAAAAACCTAAAAAAACAATACTTAATCATTTTTGAGATTATGGCTTTCAACTCATTTTAACTTAAAAAGAAATATTGTTTTCAACATTCGGTAAAATTTTGACATATATCGAATTTACAAAAAACAAAAACTTAAAGAAAAAAATTAATACAATTTGGTAAAAATTAAATTTAACTCAAATATCTCTTCAAAAATTTGAGATTTTGGCTTCCAAATACTTTTAACTTATAAGAAATATTGTTTTCACCATTCGAAAATATTTGAGAAAAATCTAATTGACGGTGTTCTTACAAAAAATAAAAACTTAAAAAAAAAAACAATACGATGTTTTCGATATATAGTGATTTTTTGTAAAAATCCAATAGTCTGTTTTTTCATAAAAAACTAAATCTACAAGAAATAGTACGGAAATTTGGTAAAAATTGATGTTCGGTTCTTGATATCTCTCAAATTAATTTCATTCATCCAGTTTTATAACAATTTAAGAAATGCTACTTGTATTGGTCAAAATTTCTATTTAACAAAATTAGATTTTTAAATTAACTATTGCTTTGTATGAAAAATATTGTTGTAAGAATAATTTAACTGACAACTTTCTTAACCCAACACAAAAACCTACAAACTTTTAAGCTAGACAAATGAACAGACGGGTTGGAAGTTATCAATGTGGGTCGCATCCAGACAGTAACACGTTGAAGATAGCGAGGTTTTTGAACTATCATTCTAGTATATCCCGAGCCCCGAATTGACATTTCTACTTATGTATTAAACTAGTATATATAAGATATAAATTGGTTGCATAACTGCAAATGGTTTTCATATGACAATCCGGATATTTGTTTGCATTTCAAGAAGAATTGGTTATCAACCAAACTGAACTTTAAGAGGTAAGTGTTTTTAAAAGTAGGTACTGGGTAATAAGCTTTATGGAATGTCTTGTTCCAAAGGTCGAAGAATAATCGACAAACCTGCTTTTTTAACATTAATAACTATAGCCGCTCATTTTTTGGAGAATTTTTAAAATTTCAAGTAATTTTCACTTATTCAAAGATGATGGTCTCAAACTTTTTTGTAAATTAGCTTATGATATAGATTTTTTTTTTAGCTGTGTGCATGTAGTTCCCCTTGAAATCACATATCGTCCACATCCATATCTTCCAATTTGGGCCATCACGCTGATTTCTTCCGATTATTTAAATGTCATCAGCATATGCTAGTAATTGGACAGACTTTTGAAAGATAGTGCCTCTAGTGTTGACGTGTGAGCTCTGCACTATTCTTTCAAGTACGATGTTAAAAAAATCACATGACAGCGCATCGCCTTGCCTAAAACCTTTTTTGACATCGAAAGGTTCTGTTAAGTTGTTTCCAACCTTTATGGAGCAGCCTGAGTTCTCCATGGTCATGCTGCACAAACGGACGAGTTTGGCAGGGATGCCAAAACCAGGCATGGCTCTATACAGCTCGTCCCTGTAGATACTGCCATATGCGGCCTTGAAATCGATGAAAAGATGGTGGGTGTCGATTTGGTGTTCTTGGGTTTTTCCAGGATCTGCCGTAATGTGAATATTTGATCAACTGTGGACTTTCCTGGTCTTAAACCACACTGATGAGGACCTATCAGGTTATTGACGATAAGCTTTAGACGTTCACACATTACGGCAGAGAAGACTTTATAGGCGATGTTAAGTAGACTGATTCCTCTATAGTTGGTGCAGTTTAGAGGGTCTAATTTTTTCAGGATGGGATGCAAACAATACTGAGGTTCCATTTATCGGGCATGCTTTTTTTCGACCATATCTTACAGATAAGTTGGTGCATGCTCCTAACGAACTGCTGGTTTAAAGAGCTCGGCATTCGAGCCAACCGCTCCAACGGCTTTATTTGACTTCAGCTTAGATATGGCAATCTTTACTTCGTCTAAGTCGGGAGGACGGCATTGTTGGCATACGTCGTCTATGTTGAATGGACCATCCTGACTGACAGCGGAATTCAATTGGTCGTCGCCGTTATACAGTCTGCAGAAGTGGTCCTTCCATATCCTCATCATTGACTGCGGTTCCACTATGATGTTTCCACTTTCGAACTTCATTCTTTAAAACATCTCAACATCTTCGACCGCACGCTTCTCATGACCTCTCTTTTTCCTTCTGAGAAGTCGGCGTTCCTCTCACCTCTTTTGCTCATAGAGCTCTCGTACTTTTATGCAGCGCAGCTTTGCGTACCTGTTGTTTGGCTGTATTTGCCTGCCGACGTTCCTCATCAAACCAGGGATTGCTTGTTGGTAGTTTCTTCGAACCCAGCACATCAGAGACGGCTTCTCTGATTGCATCTTGGTAATGGCGATACTGGTTTTCGATACATTGTGTTAGCGGCAGAGAACTTCGAGAGAGGTTACTTGTAACTCAGTCAGAAAATGATTTGGCGATCTCTTGCGATTGTAGCCGTTCGACGTTGTTCCTTCTCCCAGCATCTCCCTGTTTTGCTTTGGGTCTGGAAACCTGAAATACTACCTTGGCTACAACAAATTCGAATATCCATGATGAAGTAAGCGTTTGTCTGGCGTCGATCGCAATATGGTTAATATGGTTGACGGTAGATTGATCTGAAGAACTCCAAGTTCCTTTGTGGATGTTGAGGTGAGGAAAACGCGTACTGGCTACCACGCGCGCCGTTTCGCCCCGCATCAAAATCTATGAGCCTGAATCCGTTGTCAGAAGTGTTGTCGTGCAGGCTGTTGTTCCCGATTATTCCACCAAAGATGTCTTCCCTTCCTAGGACACTGTTCATATGTTTCATCTAAAAGCTCGAAGAACATAACTTTGGTGTTGTCGTCTTTCTCTTCTGTGGGGTTGTGCGCGCATATCAGACTAATGTTGCCGAATTAAGCCTTGATTAGTATGGTGATGAGGCGCTCATTGGTGCACCAATAGCTCAAGACTTCTTGCCTAAGTCTGCCTCCAATGACAAACCCGCATCCAAATAAGCGCTGTTGGTTTTCGCGGTAGCAGTCAATCGCAGTTTTTCATCCTCGTTTTGCCCGGCCCATCCCATCGTATTTTCTGGATGGCGGTGATGTCTGCTTTATAGCAGTCTAGAGCCTTCGCTTATTCTTCGGCCGCACGTGGTCTGTTAAGGAACCTAACATTCCACGTGCATATCCGAAGTTCGTTGTCCTTAATTCGTTTGCGTAGGTTGTCAACAGTAAGTCCGTCCGTATCCGAGGCTTGTTGGTGCTTCGCAACTATGAAAGCTTTTACGTGGCCAGGAAGTCACCCCGACGTCCCGAACCTGGAGGGTCAGATCTTTATTATAACTCCAAGGACGGGGAGCCAGATAAAACCACTCCTTAAAGGTATGGGCTCCGAATAAGTCGTAGAAGCCTTATACGATGTTAACTAAGTAGTTCAACTTTACTGGAACTGTATACGCCACCGTTGATTCCATCTCGGGAATTCCTCCGCTGCCGTCTGGATAAGGATAGATGCCTTAGAAGAAACACCTATACCCCATCTCTCGTTTGCTGCCCCTATCCCAATAAATCAGCCCGTCAATTAAAGTCTCAGAAAGCCTGCAACATTTGAGGAAAAATCATTCCTCAAAAATCTGAATAATTCCTTGTTTTTTTAGATTTGACCAACATCAATTATGTTTAAATTAAAAGAAATAATTTGAAAAATCTTTGAAAGCTGTGAAAGTATTCCCGTGTTTGTTTTTTGTCTGTTATTGTTGATGGACCAAAATGTTTAATTTAAACATTACTTCAATCAAACAAAAATATTCGTGTTTAGATTTTGGTTATTAATTAATTCGAATTATCCTAATGGATAAGTGATTTTAGCACAGTTGAATATCCGTCTTCTACAGGAAGTTTGACTATAAAGTAAGAAATACTTATGATTAAATTCAATTCGTTACGTGATGTAAATAAGTATTTGTATCTGTTACTGCATAAAAATTGAACCGTTAACTTATAAAATATCACTCAAAAGACTTGTATGCCGTTCCTTATATTGATTTTCTTCACATAGAGAATAAATGCACCTCATTAACTATTCAAGGCTATAATTCACTATTATACCTTTGATTCAGTTAAATGTACAAGAACAATCTAAACTTATTCTCACATTTACACGAAACTATACTATTGCACTTGTAATCGTGCAGAAATCTATCTTTTCCTTGAGAATTAAATAAATAACAATATACAACAATCTGCACAATCGATAAACTAATAAGATCGAAGCCCATTGAATTATCACTTTAATTCACTTCTGTTTTGCTATTTCTGCACAAATATAATAATTATATTATTATTATTGTTACGAGTATTATCAACTTTTATATGTAATGAAGGTAGCTCTAGGTAGTTACAAAATAATTGAGTCACCCCGCTCCAATAAAATCAGTAACGTGTCATTAATATCAAGGAGGAGGGGAAAGTTGGGGCATTACCACCGTCACGGAGCTCGACCCGAGGTCAAGTGTAATAAATTTCCTCCCAAGCCCCACACCACCGCCATGTAATACCTAGAACCTAGGTTAGCGAAACAGGGTTTGGGGTTGCACAATAATCAAATTACAAAACACTTTTATTATAATTTATTCATTTTCACAGATACAACCAATGCTCGAGAGTATCACCATTACCATCACTTCCTTTATACCAATTCTACAACCCCTTCCCAAGTCACCCCATTTGCAGAACAATTTCAAGGATTCAATTGTTTTTCGCGCGGCAAACGCGCAGTTATACTGATTTTTATGATCTTTTACGTAATAGGTGTGGATACAGGATACGGACGCGGCTGTTCCGAGGAGCAGGGCGAATGATGGGGTTGTGGAGGGAATACCTATTGTTAGTGCCCACAAACGATGTTATCCTTTTTGTTATTCCACGTTGTTGGTGAGTACAATTCAAATCGTTTTCATCCTCCCGTCCGTCGTCGTTTGTATGGCGCAGGGTGGCGTCGTCGTCGTCGTCGTAGTCAGCACCCTCAGTCTTTTCAACGAACGAACAAATGGCATTTGAAATTTTAGAGATGCGGTAGCTGGGAGCATATATGAATGTTCTCTGGCGCTATATAAGGTGATTCATATATGGATATGTGTTTGGAGATATTAAATATTTAAGGGGGGTGCCATTTGAAGCCTGTGAATTGCTTTTGAAATGGATTTTAAGGGCGATATGGCAAAAACGAAATACAAAATTGGCTAACCTCATGAGAATTTAATTGGAGAGAATCGTGTAAAGTGGGAAGTTGTATTTTCTTTGTTTGCTTTATTAAATTTTTATTAACTACGATAAGTATCCATTGTTCCTATTAGATCGAAATTGTATGCCTATGTGCCTATAATATGTGAATTGATGTGATATGTGTTTTATTGTAATCCCTATGGACTAATGAATCTATTAAACAGCTGAAAAAGGAGAAATTGTTAATATATTACTATAAAATTGACCGCTTTAAGGTTTGATGTTGAAATTAAGTCATTAGAAGAAAAGTCCTGTTTTGGTTTAATCATGACGTATTTAAAATTGCTTATACTGTGCTACAGTGGTTGTTTTTGAGTATAGAACATTCAACTCTTCTTTAGATCTTTCGTAAAAATAGCAATTCTCATGTTCTGTTCAAAAAAGAGATGTTGCTCATGTCATCCTATAAGGCAGCTTTGAAAAGAATAATTTGAGTAATTTTTGAACATTTTATCTTTTGGAAACAACATTAATAATCCAATTTCGGTCCCTAGGTACATGTCTCTAGTTGTTGTGAACCTAATCAAACCAATCAATAGTAACAGTGCAAAACAGTAGCCACATTAACAAATTGAAGATCAGATCGAAGAAAGTCAAGCAATATTCAAGGAAACAGCAGAAATAGAAATAATATTAAACAAAATATTTCACTTGCATTTGTCAATACTGTCAGATTCCATTCATCGTAGAACTGCAGTTAATGCTAAGAATAAAGGAGGACTGCTTCTGGAGGTGGTATAACGGCGACATGGAACCGAATTCCGTTATCAGGCAGAATGATGCATCTTCTCATCTAGTCTTAGACGAAGTAAATACTGCATATCAAAACTGAAGTCTAACAAAGCCGCTGAAGGAGATGAAATAAATTCCGAACTTTTTAAAGCAATTGAAGATAATTTGGTGAGGAGCATGGACTTACTTATGTGAAAAATATTGTCGGAAGAATGCTCGCCCAAAGAATGGAACCTGAGTATTGTTTGTCCGATACTGACAAAAATGGTCAAATGGAAGATATGTGCATTCAAGAGAAGACAAGCGTCAGGACAGGTTTTTCTCAAAACCCATCTCTGACTATCAACTCCTACTCTCACCACCTCGCGGTGAACATCGGGTGCCTAGTATCTCAATTGGAGATTAATTCCAAGGAATTCCCAAGATGGAATTATCGGTAGTGTTTATAGTTCCAATTTGGTTGAACTACTTAGTGAACATCTTATAGAGCTACTACTGCACATTCGAAGCCCAGGCCTGTAAGGAGCGGTTATACCGGCTCTCGCACTTAATCAAGGACCTGGTCCTTCATGTTGAATGTCGTGCGTTACGGTGGCTTCCTGAAAACATAAAGAAAACCCAATTGCGAAGCACTAACAATCCTCGGATGCGTTCGGACTTACACGCAAACGAATTAAGTAGAACGAACCTCGGATATTCACGTGGAATGATAGGTCCCTTAACAGACCACGGTACCCGAAGAATTGGTGGAGGCCTAGACTTCTATAAAGCAGACATCAACACCATCCAGGAAATACGTTGCGATGGGCCGAGCAAATAGGGGATGAAAAACTGTGATATTTAATATGGTGACTGCTACCGAGAAAACGAAGAGCTCTTATTTGGATGCGGCTTTTTAATTGGAGCCAGATTTAGGCAACAAGTCTTGAGCGCCTCATGACCATGCACATCAGGGATATGTTCTTCGAGCTCTTATAGACAAAACATATGAGCAGTGTCCCTGCTACGATAATAAAATGTTCCTGTGTGATTTTAATGCCAAGCTAGGAAGAAAACACATCTTTATAAATAATCGGGAAAAACACCCGATAACGGATTCAGGCTTATCGATTTCGCTTCGGGCGAAACGTCATAGTAACCACTACGCGTTTTCCACACCTCAACATCGAAAAAGGAACTTTGAGTTCTCCAGATCAATCTACCGTCAACCATATTGCGATCGACGCAAGACACACTTCCAGGATCATAGATGTCCGAACTTTCCGAGGAACTAACATCGACTGGGACCACTACCTCGTTGTAGCGAAGGTAGCACTTCGGGTTTTCAGGCCCAAAGCAAAACAGGGAGATACAACGTCGAACGGCTACAATCGCAAGAGATCCCATCCTCCCGACTTAGACGAAGTAAAGATTGCGATACCTAAGCTGAGCTTTATCCGAGCTTTTCAAAGCAGCTGGAGATAATTTGTTTGGGAGCATGCAACATATGAATGGAACCTTAGTATTGTTTGCCCTATTCTGAAAAAAGGAGACATTTTAAACTGCACTGTCGTTAGAAGCAACAGTCTACTTAATATCATGAACTCATCATCATATTCACATGACGCCAGATCCTGGAAAAAACCCAAGAACATCAAATTGACACACACCATCTTTTCATCGATTTCAAGCCGGCACATGGCAGCATCTAGTACCCGTGGCATGATGGTTAGTGCGTTGGACTGTCATGTAATTGGTCTTGGGTTCAATTGGGTTAAAAAAATTAATTTGCGCGGGTACTGCCTCTTGCGAGGAATTGACAAATCCTTCAAGAGTAAAACTTGTCATGAAAAAGTGGTTTCTCAAATTAGCCGTTCGGATTCGGCCTTAAATTGTAAGTCCCTTCCATTCCTGACAACAGTACTCGCACACAGGAATGGTTGAGAGTTGTTAGTCACTAGGCCCTGGTTCACAACAAACTGTTGCTCCACCCCATTTGATTTGATTTTTAACTTAAAAGAAACTTTCAAAAAAGGCTTTAGACAAGTTGATGCGTCAACACTAGAGGCACCATAAATTACATAGGTAATCGAAAGAAAACAGAGGCGACAAAAATGGGTTAAACGGTTAATGAGGGCAAAACAAAGTACATGCTGTCTTCAAGAAAGGACATACAACACCGACGTCTCGGTTAAATCGTCACCATCGACAGACGTAACTTCGAGGTATTAAGGATCCGCTATAAACACAGAAAACAACACCAGCGTTGAGATCGAAGAAGGGCCATTTTAGGTCATTTAAAGCAACGTCGAAGCAGGTCCAACGTAAAGCTGAAGTGTGTTAATGACTCAGCCATAAGAGTATCAGACAAGTGTGTACATACATGGGCGTTGGTAATTATTTACAATTTTGAAAAGTGCTACAGGGTGCAAAGCTTTCGAAAGTTGTGGAAGAAGATTGTATACATTAATACTGAACTGATTCATATGGTGGTAAATGTTAGCTATTGATTTGTTGATCAAAACTTTTTTTTGAAAAAAGTACTGATCGAAGATTGTAGTACTAGGGATATTTCTATAGCTTCTCTTCATGGTGGCAGCACTACAGATTTAGAAGTGAGGTCTAGAAAAATGAATCTTTAGTTTCGCCAACATCTTAACAGGAGTACTGAAAAACTTTGAGTTTCTTAACTTAACTCCGGCACAGAGATTTTGTGACGTCAGCAAGTTATAGCGTTGACGGTTTAAGTTGACCATGTAATTGTGTTTTTTCGGAAAATGTTTATTGTCTCAAAAATTACTTTAGTTAATTATATAACTTTGTTTGTATTTTATTGCTTGATAAGCCAAGAGCTTATAAATTCTGTCAAGAAATCTGTCGTTCAAATCGTAGAACACAATTGTATTGGAAACTAACTTCCTTCAGGCTTAAAACGCCTAAAAAAGAAACAAACACTAAAATTATGTGGTTTTTCAAATGCTTGGCCAACATTTTAAACAAATCACCAACAATACTCGTATTGTGCACCTTTTCTCATGCTTAAAATCATCAAATGTTAATGGTCAATCTTTTTTAACAAATTCTGACATATTGGTCTTTCCACAAACAAATTAATTTTTCTTTTTTGTTAATACATATTTCAAAATTTTTCATTGATTAAACAAATAATACAAATCACTCCACGATTACTATAGCCCAAACTCTAACTTTCCTTTCAGTCATCTTTAACTAATGACCAAACCTTAACCACCCAAGCGGAGTGGGTACATTTGTACGATGGTGCCATGTCAAACTTTCATCTACACTCATCATTATACCTCACTCCGCCAATCACTTGATCATTTCAAAGACCGAAAAGAATGTCAATAAAATTGATATCCAAACTCTGTCACGGATGCCAACCAAGATCACGTCCTACAATTTAATTCCCATTGAGATGGAAAATTAATCTATTAACACTAAAAGCCTATGTTGGACCCATCATCATCATCAACATCAACATCATTGGGATGCCAGAGTCAAAGTCGGAGTCAGAGTCAGAGTACAGCTCCAACATCGCCACAGCAGCTATGTATATTTGAGAGACAACGACGTATTAACCAAGGCGGTGGGTGCCGCGGTGCCGTTGCCATTGCCGGGCGCCACCGATTGACAACCAAAGGGTTTCATTAATTTCGTTCTTGCCTTCTTTTAGCTTATCAAGGAATTTATGTGTTTTCATTTCTCAAATATGAAATCCAATCGAACTTCTCGTCGCTGTCAGCATCTTGTCGCCCAGTACCTATACCCGTTGCCCGTTTTTCGTTGTCCGTCGCCGTGCGTCGTCGTCGCCCGTCGCGCCATTGAGTCGATATTTTAATATGTGTCAACACATACTGCCCACATTTAGTCGCGGACTTGTCACCCAAATGCGACACTGCCACAGAAGAATAACACAAAAACTTTGCAGATAAATTTCAAGAAAACACAGAATCAACTCGCTTGGGCAGTTCAATTTGGCGAGAGTGGCTTTTTTGATTGTTTGGTACCTTTTGGGTCTGTCATCAGAAGTCAACAAATGGTTTTGAGATCGAAGAAGTCTGGGATCTTCGAACTGCGGGGCCTCTGGGGCCTCCGCGGAGCTTCAGCTTTTGGCTTATCTCGATTGAGCGTCATTAACATTTCGAAATGATGCACTTTGTATCTTAAAAGGTTTTCAGTTCTGGGTGTATTATTAGTTTAGCTTTTGTGTTTGTTCGTGTGTCGCACTCTGGCGCGGTTATGACATGATGGCAATTTATACAAATAGCCGTGTAAATGTCTGGCCTCTTTAGGTTTTATTTATGACAGTTTTTTTTTAATTCTTTTTTTTTGTGGCGTGTTTTGTTGAGATTTCAGCAAACAAATATTTTTTAAAACATCTGTACTTCATATACAAAAGAATGGAACGATTTTAAAAGGTCGTGTTTTGGGTCTGTAAATAATGGGGTTTTCAATAAAGGCGGATAGATGTTGAAATGGAATGAAACACCTTTAGGTCATCGGTCGATTGTGGTTTACTAGCATAAACCTGTGACTTCAAGAAACCACACAGGAAAAAGTGTAGAGGGGTCAAATCGCAAGACCTTGATGGACAATTCACATCACACCTGCGAGAAATAACCTTAACCTCAAATCGTTAATGCAAAATGTCAATTCTGGCGTTAGCTGTGTAATTCGTAGAACCGTCCTGCTGGAATCACATGTCGTCTAGGTCTATATGGATCAATTTGGGAAATAAGGAATAAGTTCACTCGCTTTTGATGCCTTTACAGTGATCGTCTTACTAACGTCGCGTGTGTAGT
This sequence comes from Eupeodes corollae, assembly GCF_945859685.1. NCBI lineage: Eukaryota > Metazoa > Arthropoda > Insecta > Diptera > Syrphidae > Eupeodes > Eupeodes corollae. The sequence continues at coordinate 13,847,043 of NC_079147.1, read as the reverse complement.
CGTTTACAAAAAAGTACGGCCCAAAATCCACACCAAACGGTAGGTTAGGTTAGGTTGGAGTGGCTGTCCAGATGTCATTGACACACGTAGACCTCAAGGGTCCATTGTGATACCACTAATGAGGTTACTCATGGGAGAGTAATGAATTTAAACAAACCATTTTGTACTTTTAATAAAGTTAGAGAGACGTTTGGTGTCAATCGTTGCCAGTTCATTGGTGTTATCGAAGAAGGGATTACCGAGAAAGTTATTCCTTCTAATGGAGAGTGCTGGACATGTACACAGAAGGTGTTGGACTGTTTCCTCTTCCTCCTCGTCCATGCAGCTTCTACAGAAGTCATTTGTGTAGACCCTAGCCTCAGAGCATGTCTTCCTGAGGCAGTGTCCCGTTATTACTCCAATTGTAGAGCTTATACTTTGTCTGCTCAGTTATAACAAGCTTTTTGACCGTTTTAAGTCAATAATTGGCCATATTTGCTTGGTTGCTAGGCAGGTGGTACTCTGTGACCATCTAGCATTTGTTGATTCTAGAGCATATTGTTTGAGAAGATATTTGCATGTAGCAAATGGTGTTCCTATGTTATGTTTTTGTCTAACATAAGGCAGAAGTGTTCCGTTTTTGGCGAGCTCATCGGCTTTGCAATTTCCCGGAATGTCTCTGTGGCCCGGCACCCAAATGAGGTGAATGTTAAACTGTTCCGTCATCTCATTCAGAGATGATTGACAATCGTGGACTGTTCGAGAGTTTGTGGTGACAGACGCGAGAGATTTAAGAGCGGCTTGGCTGTCTGAGAAGATTCGTATATCCTTACAAGATATAACGTTTTCTTTGAGCCAGGATAGTGCTTCTTTAATTGCCATTACTTCTGCCTGGAATACACTACATTGATTGGGAAGTCTATAGGATAGACTGAGATTCAGTTGTTCTGAAAAGATACCACTTCCAACTCCGTGATCGGTCTTTGAACCGTCAGTATAGAAGTGTACCGCATCGTCTTCCAGGGGTCCCTCTTCTTCCCAGAAGGATCTTGAAGGGATGGATACTTGGAATCTTTTACCAAATACCAAATACCATTTTTGGGGTGGTATAGTCTAAGCGATCTGGGATAGATCTGAAATTGTCTAGAATAGTTGCATGTCCAGTATTGTTACTGGTCCATTGAGAGGTGGCTCTAAGCCTAACACATTAGTTGGCAGCCACCCTTTTAGAGAAGATGTCAAGTGGTGTTAGGTTTAAAAGCACTTTCAGTGCTGCGGTTGGTGTTGTGCGAAGTGCTCCTCTGATGCACATACCTGCTGACCGCTGGACTTTAATGAGCTTATTTAGATTTACCATCTTGTCCAGTGCGGTCCACCATACGACGGCTCCATAAATGAGTATCGGCCTGATTACCGAAGTGTATAGCCAGTTAGCCAGTGGGTTATTTTTGGGGAGAAGCCCCATTTTGATCCTATGGCCTTTTTACAAGTAAAAATCGCTACAGTAGCCTTTTTGACTCTTTCATCAATATTTGCCTTCCAATTTAGTTTTTTGTCTAAAATGAGTCCCAAATATTTAGCTTGATCGGAAAAGCTTAATGGTATTCCTCTAATCTTGGGTGGGCTAATCTGAGGAATTTCATATCTTCTCGAAAAGAGTATTAATTCTGTTTTGTGTGGGTTGACGTCCAATCCACATTGCTTAGCCCATTTAGTTAGCCTGTTTAGGGCATTTTGTAGGAGTTCCGAGAAAACTTGGGGGTGCTTCCCAGATACGGATATCGCAACGTCGTCAGCATAGGCAATCACCTTGAAACCCTCTGCTTCCAATGCTGTAAGTAGGTCGTTTACTACCATGTTCCATAAAAAAGGCGAAAGGACTCCACCTTGGGGAGTGCCTCGTTTCACCGATCTGGTGGTAGTAAAACTTCTCATGTTAGAAATTATTGTCCTGCTTTTGAGCATGAGACTTATAAGATCTATGAGAAACTTCTCTAATTTCAGCTTATCCATTGCATGTTGTGATCGCCTGGTAACTGACGTTGTTGAAAGCTCCTTCATTAGCTAGGAACGCTACCAGGTTATATTCTTTGTATTCGAGGGAATGTTCAATAGTACGTACCAGTGAGTGAAGTGCTGATTCTACTGATTTTCCCTTAGAGTAAGCATGTTGAGCTGTGGAAATGAGACATAGTTTTAAATTATGTGTGATATAAATTTCAATCAATCTTTCCAAGGTTTTAAGAAGGAAGGATGATAGGCTGATTGGTCGTAGATCTTTAGGGTTAACGTGTGAGGGTTTCCCTGCTTTGGGAATGAAGACTACTTTTGCCATTCTCCAGGCTTTGGGAATATATCTCAACCTTAGACACTTGGTCAGAATGATTTCCAATGGTGGAATAATCATGGCTGAGCATTATTGTAGTTCGGCCGGAATGATTCCATCTGGTCCTGGAGATTTATATGGATCAAAGCTGTCTATGGCCCATTGCAGTTTTTCCCGCGTTATTAGATCAACTAAATCGCTTTTATAAGCTAAAGACTCTGATGTTAAGTCATTGATTATGTTAGAGCTACCTAGAAAGTGGGTGTCTAATAACAAATTAAGAGATTCTTCATCTGTGATAGTCTACGTGCCTGCTTCTGTCTTTAAAGCACTGGGTATTGTTGGACTTTTTGAGAGAATTTTCCTGAGTCTTGAGGCTTCTGAAGTATTTTTTATGTTACCACAAAAATTTCTCCAAGAAGACCTCTTACTCTTTCTTAATTCTTTTTTATATTGCTTTAGAGCTTGTTTGTATAAGTCCCAGTCAGAAGGAGATCTAGTGTACTTAGTTACACCAAACGGTAACTATTTGAAGATGCATTATCACTTGGTGTAGCACCCATGGTATTATGGTTAATGCGATGGACTGTCAGGTTACAGGTCTTGGGTTCGATCCCTACCTATGTGATCTAAAGTTGTATTCACGTGTACTGCCTCTTGCGAGGAATTGACAAATCCTCCAAGAGTAATTCTTGTCATGAAAAGTGCTTTACCAAAATTTGTCGTTCGGATTCGGCTCAAAACTGTAGGTTCCTTCCATCCCTGATAACAGTACTCCCACACAGGAATGGTTGTGAGTTGTAAGTCACTAGGCCTAGTTCTCAATGGACTGTTTCGCCACCTAATATATATATATATTATTACCTGGTGAACCACTCGTGCATTGATGTCGTCCCATATACGGAAATTTCGCTTATTAAGACAGGCATTCATCCAAAAATGTGCCTCGACACTAGACTTTTTGGGGTCCTCTTCCAAACGATTTCTACGGTCATGAACTTTGAATTCCTGGGTCAGTTAGATCTTTCACAGGTTTAGCCTCAAGTTTTAAAGAAAAATTCGCCAAGTTGAAGTCTTCGAAAGGTCGAGTTCGTGTCCACGACAAGGAGGCTGCCTCGGGCTCTGCTGCACACTTTTACGGGCCACGTCGATCTTGCTTTCCTCGAACGTACGGATGTTGGCTGATTGTTAACTGAACTGGTCGTTTCAAATTTGCCCACCAATCGTTGAAGAATCGACTGTGTAGTGGCGCAATGTACGCAACACTCATTTTGATAATAAAGTTTTATCGTTTAAACGTGTTGTTCAATCGTGTAACTTGCCATGATTATTTCGCAACAAAAGATTAGACAGATGTCTCTAAAAACAAAATGGGTCTTACAGTCGTGCCCCAGCTTTATGAAATAAGGAAAGCAGCAACAAACATAGATTGAGGAAATCAAAATTATCACAACAAAGTTGCGACTAATTATAAGGGCAAATTATAAATCAATGCAGTATTCAGAATGAGACTTTTAAAACCTTTTTTCGAAGGATTCTCTGCTAAAGCCACAAGCAGATGTTAAAACAGCAAAAAAAAACTTATAATACATGGAATGAATCTGCGTTTTGTTTAGTTGGCACTAAAGTAGCAAAAAGTCTTGTAAAATATACATAAGTATAACAGAGTTATTTTTCAAAACGGTATTCACAAAATAAATCTGAGAACTTATTTTGGGACTCCTTTTTCTAAGTTGACATGGAATAAGCAATTAAGCACAAATGGATGACATAATCAAAGCTATCAAAACTTATTATAGAATAATTAATTTCAAATCTTTTGAAAGAAAAGTACCCAAGACAAGTCCTTAATGGTCGTTTTTTTTTTTTATTTTTTTACTAAGTTTTCAGAAAACAAAACACAGAAACACTAAATAATCACAACTTATTCAATACTTAATCACCACAAAATGAATTGTTCATGGTACGAATTATAACACCACACGTAAAACATAGAAATATAAAAATAAAATTTCAATTACATTTTAAGTTGAAACTTTTTAAAGGTGTTTTGGCTAACTCTTGGGGTTTCTAAATATCACTTCTCTACTTGTGAACCCGAAATACTTACTTACTTAAGGTGGTGCTACAGTTCTGTGTGAACTAAGCTCTCACCCAACAAACTTCTCCATGTAGGTCGGTCCTTAGCTAAATGTCTCCAGTTTTGCTCTTAATTGCTTTCTTAGCCCAAAGAAACAACAGTTAGCAAGCGTTACTCCTCGTTTGTTCTCAGCGCTGGTGTTGTTTTCTGTGTTTATAGCGGAGGTAGACGAAGTCCTTGACTACCTCAAAGTTACGTCTGTTGATATTGACGTTTTGACCGAGACGTCGGTGATGTAAGTTCTTTCTTGACGACAGCATGTACTTTGTTTTGCCCTCATACTCACAAAAGCCCCATTGACATCACGCTGAATTATCCGATTATGTAAATTTCATCAGCATATGCTAGTAATATTACAGACTTTTTAAAAATAGTACCTTTAGTGTTGACGTGGGAGCTCTACACTATCATTTCAAGTACAATGTTAAAAAAAATCGCGTGACATCGCATCACCTTTTTTTTAAAGCCTTTTTTGACATCGAAAGGTTCTGTTAAGTTATTTCCAACCTTTATGAATGAGTTTGGCAGCTGTCATATGCTATCATATAAAAGATGAAGGTTGTCGATTTGATGTTCTTGGTTTTTTTTTCAGGATCTGCCGTAATGTGAATATTTGATCGACTTTGCTGGTCTAAAACTACACTGATAAGAACCGATCAGATTATTGACGACGGGCCTTAGACTTTCACATATTACGGCAGAGAAAATTTTCCAAGCGATGTTAAGAAGACTGATTCCTCTATAGTTGGTGCAGTTTAGAGGGTCTCCTTCTTTCATACTTTCTGCCGACCATATCTTACAGATAAGTTGGTCCATGCTCCAAACCAAATTATCTCCAGCTGCTTTGAAGAGCTCGGACTTATTATACTTCAGCTTAGATGGTGCAATCTTTACTTCGTCTAAGTCGGGAAGATGGTATTGTCGGCTTTCGTGGTCTAAGTTGACTGCATCATCCTGCCTGACAGCGGAATTCGGTTCGTCGTCGCCGTTATACAGTCTGCAGAAGTGGTTCTTCCATATCCTCAGCATTGACTGCGGTTCCACTATGATGTTTCTACGTTCGTCTTTGCAGCCTTCGGTTCTAGGTAAATGTACCTTAGAATTTCGTTTCACCTGTTCATAAAACTTTGAACTTCATTCCTGCTTCTAAAGCTCTCAACATCATTGAACACACGCTTCTCATGCCCTCTCTTTTTTCTTCTGATAACTCGGTGTTCCTCTCGCCTCTTCTGCTCATAGAGTTCTTAAACAGCTCTCGTCCTTCTATGCAGCGCTGCTTTGCGTTCCTGTTGTTTAGCTGCATTTGCCTGCTGACATTCCTCATCAAACCAGGGGTTCCTTGTTGGTGGTTTCTTGAAACCCTACACATCAGAGGCGGCTTCTCTGATTGCATCTTAGCAATATTGACACTGGTTTTCGATACATTTAGTTGGCGGGAGAACACTTCGAGAGAGGTTACTTGTAACTCGGTCGGAAAAGGATTTGGCGATCTCTTGCGATTGTAGCCGTTCGACGTTGTAGCTTCTCCCAGCATCTCCCTGTTTTGCCTTGAGTCAGAAAACCCGAAATTCTAAATTAGCTACAACGAGGTAGTAGTCTGAGTCGATGTTAGCTCCTCTGAAAGTTCGGTCATCCATGATGCTGGAAGCGTGTCTATCGTCGATCGTAATATGGTCAATCTGGTTAACGCTATATTTATGTGGAGAACTCAAGTTCCTTTGTGGATGTTGAGGTGTGGGAAGCGCGTACTCGTTAATATGGCGTTTCACCCGGCAGTAAAATAGATGAGCCTGAATCCGTTGTTGCAAGTGTTGTCGTGTAGGCTGTTCTTTCCAATTATTCCACTAAAGTTGTCTGCCCTTAACCCGAAATCCATATGTTTTTTCTTTAAGAGGTTGTAGACGGAACTAGAGAGACATTAAATTTAGCTAGTGTAGGTCCCCGTTCCGTCATTTCGCCGAAATAGAACTGGTCATGATTAATCTCCCGACTTAGAAACGTAATTATGGTATGAAGTTTCTATACTTAAAGGTTAGAGCAACAACGGGTGACTCAGTTGTTTACCCTAAATTATTTAAATTTGTATAGCTTTTAAGACATAACATAAGCATTATCTGTCATCGTGCACTTAATTCGCATCCATCCATCGTAGCATCATCCACGCATCCATCCGTTCATCATATCCACATACAGAAAGATATAGAGACTTATGTGGTAAGCGGGAATGTGGAAATACGGGAACACACCACATCACTAAGAACATGGTCACGAATTCGACTTAAACTCTTCCGATTTCGATTGTAGGCAGCAATTAATCAGTCTCCGCACTTCGACTCAAGGCGACCGGACCCTCTCGGTGGGTCATCAATCAGGTGGTAAAAAATAATCCAAATGTGGACTCTGCTTGATGCGCTGGCGATGATATGCATATGGCCCCCTCTCGAAAAAGCTGCGACAAATTACTCTCACTAATTTGGAACTTTACCCTCCACACCACGCACCGCCGCCAGAGCCATCACCACTGCCGTTACTTCTCAAATCTCATTTTGTCTTCATGTTCAGGAATTTTAAGTGGACCGGAGACTGCCAGTTCCATGTCAGAGCGAATTTCCGAGCAAGCGAGGTGTCCCTTTAAAAATGAAAACAAAGCCATCACTTATGGCAATCGTCGTTTTCGACGTTCGCTGTCGTCATCGTTGTTGTTGTTGTTGTTGGTATGGTGGTTACAAATTTGTTATGTTGCCTAAAAAGGGGATCGCTGAAGTAAGAAGTGCGGTGTGATGGGGCACTGCAAATCCTTCGATCCAAGGATCATGCGTGGGAGGCGATAGAGTGAGAGTTGGACGCTGGGCTTGTGCTGGCGCTGGCTGGTGCTGGAACTGTGTGTGAGATAAGCCTCAAATCCTCGCCAAAGTGTGAATTAAATTTAAATGTCATTTATCGCTGTGGTAATTAATGCCGGCCTCGCATTGGGGTGTTATAACTTGGGGCGAAAGGGGAAACATCTGGTATATACCCGTATAGAAGTATTTGAATGTCTCGAAGAAGTTATAGACTGGTTCCCGCAGTTCCAGGTCCAGGTTAGTAATTTATGAATTTCATTAACGCAGAGCTGAGTTGAGTGGGGTGTTTTGTGTCATGATGTGACGATTTGTAAAGTCTTTAGTCGTTGGGCTTTGTTAAGCTGACGATGCCCACAGTGGCGCATATAATATACAACCCTATGGATGTTGTCAAGATAGGGGAGGAGGGGATATTGAGCTGTGTATATAGCTTGTTGATGGTCAAAATGGTAATAGCGTGTAGAATAACAGAGCCCCCTCTTGGTCTATGAAATGAGTTAACTGTGAGCAAGATATGGCGCAGAGTGCAAATTAAGAAATGCTAAATTATTGCATCGCAGTGTGGGCGCTAGCTGCCGCTGCTCCGCTGGCGCTGATGCCAGAGTCAGAGAGGAAATGGGAATGACATTGCATATTATGGAAGTTAAGACGTTTAACAAATATTGTTGGAAGTCTTATTGAAATGGGTTACATTAATTGTGTGGCTTTAATGACAGTTGCATGAAGTGGTAACTAACAAGATATTAAGTTGAGATCTTTTTAGAACAACTTTTGCCTGATGATGGAGTAATTATTATCTTCTAGATGGAACTGGTTTCTGTTTTGTTTATTAAAACAAGGCAGTAATTTAGTGATTCACTGCGATTTAAATGCTCAAGAGGTATACAAGTTTGGTTAATATAGCCACATTGCTTTTTATTGGAAACAGATTTATATTCAAAGTAGTTGAAAATAGTTCCACATCCTTATTTTTAGTGTTTGTAGTTTGTTAAGTAAGAATTAGCCTTAAGTTGACTTCTTGATATGGAAATATAAACAGATGTTTAATTATTTATTTCTTGGGCGTGCTTTTAACGAAACACTTATTGTTAAGGGTTTAAGAAAGCTTCCCTGACTTTTTGGAACTGGCTGGATTCAAAATATTTTACTATATTCACATAAAGCTCAAGATGATTGTTCTTAACGTCTATTCTAAAATATCCAACAATAGACGAAGTGATCTCCTTCGTTTTTGACGGATCATAGACCTGACATTATTTTGTTGAGCGAAACACAACTTAATGAACGACATAACATACAACTTGAACATTATGACATCATTCGAAACGATCGACGTTATTCCACACAAAGTGCAAGATACTTTGAAATCAATGAAAAATGATAAGTCTGCAGGAATGGAATTTTACAAAAATGCATCAGAAAATTTGTTGGTTCATATTAATTTATTCTTTAACAGGCTTTTTGAGAAAGAATCTATTCTGAAATCAGTTTTAAGAGTATGGATCTGCGCAATATTTAAAAGAAGGTGATCCCCAGTGCCCAGACAACTACAGGGACATATCGATTTTACCGATATTCACCCGTCTTCTATACAATACTGTTACCAGGAGTGCTTTAGTTAATAAAATTTCTGCCATAGGATTATCAACAACATTTCTCAACTTAAATAAGCTTCTTATAACCGATACCTCTGCTGCTGCTTCTTCAAAACAAGTGGTGGTGTTCCACAAGGTTGTGGATTAAGTGCATTAATGTTTGCACTATATATCGATAACGTATTCAAAGATTTCCCTGGTGGCATTAAGGTTGGTGAAACATTAATAAAAATGCTCCATTACGCGGATGACATTGTAGTATTGGCTGATAATCCCATAGCTTTGCGGTTACAAATAAACAAGCTCAAGCGTTTTTGTGATTTATGGGATTTAAGTATAAATTTTGCAAAGTCGAAAACCATGGTTTTTGAAAATTCTCATCGAAGAACAACTTCCCAGGGGAAATGGTTTTTGGAACATGAACCAATAGAAATAGTAAATCACTTTTCTTTTAACTTGTAACCTTGATTTTCGCACACATGGTAAAAAAATGTACTGCAGTCAAAACGGCAATAAATCTTATGTGGAGTAAATTCTTCTGCAACAAGTATGTGGATGCAACTGCTTAATTTAGAGTGTTTGATGCAACCATTAAAACATGCCTGTGCTATGCAAATCAGGTGTTTGGCTATCAAAATTTAGAAGAGTTTTAGTAATTCAACGCTTATTTTTCAAGTGCATCTTTAAACTGGGTAGCTCAACACCTACATATGCAATACATTCTGAATCCGGTTTGCCACAAGTTTTTTTTTAAAATAATCTAAAATCAAATGCTGATTATATAAAAAAAAAGTTATGAAAAGGCCTGACTCAAATTTTCAAAAGCAGATATTAAAATATGCTCTTAGACGCCAAATATCGCCCTTTCAAAGAGTGGAAGTATCTAAGTGCTAACTACCCAATCTTATAAGAAATCCGCAGGCTTTACTTCTCAAAGAGTTTCCTTACACTTGAAGATACAAAGCATCTTTTAAATGGTTGCTTAAGTTAGAAAATTCTTTGTCTCTATGTGAATCATGCCCTTAGGTTACCGTTACAGTTTCATCGATAAAATTCTAAACTTTTAAATGATCATTAAAGCTTTACAATTCTTATATCAACAAAATTTAAACAATTATCGAGAAATAAAGATAATAATACAACAAAAATAATAATAGCCCTGTAACACCAAGTATACCCTAGAGGAAATTCGTACGTAGATCTTTGCATCGCCGAAGCACGATTGCAAATACAAACGGTCCACAACAATTAATTGTCGCTATTGCTGTATGGTAGCGATCATAAGGCAATAGTTATGCCCTTTGCATTTGATGGCAACTAAATTCTCCTATAAATTCCTAGTAATAGTAATCTAACGAAAGAGTAGTGTGATTTCTGTATCTAACCTAAATAGTGTGGTATTATAAGCTATGGAGTCGTCAGTTCAGAAAGTGGAATCATAGAAGAGTATGGAATGCGTATATTTTAACTGGTAGTAGGTACTAGGAGAGTGGTAGTATTAAGGAGGAATATTTTTTCCGCTTAATACTACAACTGGCCTGATACCCACTATACCAGTAAAACCATCATAATTCCTGGTATACTTAACCATAGTCCTAGTACATTTAACCAGGAAACAAAATATTTCTGGCCAATACTACCACTTCCTTGGTTCCTGCTACCAGTATTAAATCAAAAATCCTACCAGAGCCCTAGTACATTTAACTATGACAAAGAATATGCCTGGTAAATATTACCGCTTTCCTGGTTCCTGGTACCGGTAAAAACATCGAAACACTGACAAATACTACCAGGGCCCTGGTAACAGGTACCACGAAAAAATTTATATTTTTATTGTAGATTGGTCCAGGAAAGAGATACGTACTACCAGGATTTCTAATTAAATTATTTTGGATGGGAAATTTATATTCCTTGTATTAGCTACCATGATTTCTGTTACATTGTACCAGAAGTTTTGACGAAATCTAGTTGTCCAAGTGTATCAAGTCGACACAATTATGAGAGTAACCTCAGCAAGAAAACTTTTAATATTCTAGCAGAGAGCTCGCGATAGCTCTCAAATGGACAGTCTCCCGAGAATTGCTCTCGAGAGTTAAATAGGAGAAGTACTCTCAAATGGACACGCACATTTACAGTAGCGAAATGCCTACACTCCCAAGATTTACTGATAAGTTGTTGAAAAACTTTGAAGGCACTTCCAATAATAATATCACTTTGTATGCAAGTGGATCAAGAACTGCAGATATTCAAACAGAACTGCAAAGAAGGATACAACAAAGAGATGAAAAAAATTTCGATCGTTATATTGGCGAAATATATTGGTGGCTTCACTGGGTCGTTGCAGACGCGTAGTCCCTTTTACCATAACTTTCTGATATATGATTTCTGATCGGTAGAGAAGGCTAGATAATTGGAAATAATTTTCGAAAGGTTAGGGATCATAATACCAGGACACATTCTAGGTTAGTTAGTTTTTAAGTATATTTAAGAACTAGTTTGTAAAAAAAATTAAAAATAAAGACTTCTAAAGGTGTTAAAATTTAATGCATTCAGATTTCAAGGATCTTTTAAATTTTGAAACAAATACGACCGTGTGGCACTTCGCACCACCTGGCTTCCTAGTTGACTGTCTGGACTATACATTTACAGATGCGAAAATACGTTTGAGATGCTTGAAGAAAAAGCAATCGGTTAGAATGTTAAATGTCACGCTCACCTTTTAAAACTTTTTATTACAGTTTTGGAGGGAGAACTGTCTTCAGATGAATTGCGAGATGCCATTATATTCCCAACCCAACCAAGAAAGGATTGTTATTTTATGCAGCAAACTCCAGAGGGATTTCCTTTTAAAATGCAAATACAACGATGACGCATTAGCGTCTTGTAAGTTGGATTGTGATACTCGCTAAAGGAGTTCCATGTTGGATTTAGACATTCAGCATTATATAACATTTTTATATTCAGAAGCGTGGCAGAGAATTTCTTGAAACAAAGCTGTTTGTATTTTGTATCAATTTTAAAGTAGCTTTTGATACAATGGATCATGGTGTAGGAAAGGTTAGGTTAAAGTGGCTGTGCATGATGGAATCGGACACATTTAGGCCAGTTTAATGTCCCATTGTAATACCACATGAATCTTGAGGCTTCCTCCTAAGCTCAATGGAACCAGTTTGAGTCATTTAAGAAACATGAGAGACTGATTATGCTGTTGTGGTTAAGATCGTTTAGATCGTTAAAGAAGAGTTCTCATATGTAATTCTTGCGTTTTTGAGCTAGAGCAGGGCATGTACAGAGAAGGTGAAGAGCTGTTTCCTCCTGTTCCTCGTCCATACAGCTTCTGCAAAAGTCAATTTAGAATAAGCCTAGCCGCTTGGCGTGCTTTCCTATTAGACAGTGTCCGGTTATGAGTCTTAAGTCCTCGAACAAAGGATCTCACAATCCATGGCTCTTGGATCAGGACAATGTCTTTCCCGTTTCTTGCCAGACAGAGAAGAAGTGACGGTGAGGCCTATATAGATTGTTGGAGATTAATCTGTATTAACTACAGCATTTTGGCTACAATTAGGCAGATCAACGTCCACTTCGGTTTTGTTTTGATCCTCTGAGTCTGAGAATGAACCCAAGAGTTCGTCCTCGCTCAAAAGAATTATGAATAGGTCGTCCTCAGTCTCAGTGTTTAGAGGGTGAAGAGGGCATGGGTGCATCGTCAGCCTCTGTTTGGAGAGAAGACGACAACCTTGAGCCTCGCACCTGGCCAAACTTCACCTAACTGGCTGACAGCAAGATTGTATAAGTCACAAGACCTCTGATCGCCAAATACCATGAGTTTGACTTGACCCTGATGCCAACCCCCATCGCTTATGGAAGAAATTGGTCTTGGAAGCTCTCTTAAATGCTTAAAAAGCCACCCGAGAGCTTAACCTCGGGTGGCTTTCTCCCAACGATCAGCCGATATTGTGCCATCATCATCGCTCCTGTCAATGACCGCAACCATGACTTTGCACTTCTTGATCACTAAAACTGGCTCGTTTCCTGAAGGGATTGAGGGGAGTGCTGGTGTTTGGACACGAGGCCGTTTTGGTGTCGGTATGACCACTTCAAGAGACCTTTCTCTTTTAGACGTGAAGTCTTTCCCGCTCCTTGCAGCAAGAACACTGTTTGCCCATTCAACGCGAGTGGTTTGTTGCGGTGTCATTTCAACCTCCAACGATTCACCAGAGGCCATTAGGATTCTCGCAGCTTGCCGCCTTTGTTTGTATAGGCTTTTCGAGAGTTTCCCCTTTTCATTTATGGGTGTATACTGTCAGTAGTAGTGGTAGTACCATTATTCACAACCCTGCCACTACTGAAATTAGGTTTCGCTACCTTCCTATTCTCATTGCTACCAACAGTAGAGTAGGGTTCATGGATTGCCACTACTCTCATCTCTGTGTTGTACGGCAACAGGCTTTGACGCCAAACTGCACAGGTCGTTTAACACCTTAGATCTAGTCCAATAAAGATAAGAGGTGGTTATTATTGTTATTAAATAGTGGTGGTGCACTATAAATGCATCGAACGAAAAATATAGCTGAAGTCCCGAAAATATAGAATTTGTTCTTGACTACATATACCTTGGCACATATAATTTGAATATGGACAAACACGTGATGGAGAAATTGGTTAAGGCGAAATTTTTTTTATAAATATCACATATAGAAACAATGCTTTATAAATAAGTGTATGGCGCATAACAGCAAGCTTTGAAGCAGTAGCTGAGTACATAATTTTATGAGGATCAGGCAAGTATGAGAATATAAAAACTAGAAGGTTTAAAAACTCCTAACGCATTTTATAAAAAGAATATTTCTTTTGTCGCTAAATACGCCAAACTTTGCCATAGTACTTAAAACGGGTCTTTCTCCCTTGTTTATACACAAATTTAAGTAACAAGACGACTTCTTACTTAACGTTTTTAAAATGAATGATTCACAGGACGTGAAAAGAATGGCCATAAAAGCTATACAAGGTCAAAATAGTTGATACCGAGAGTAACAAAATGTTTCTGAGGAGTGTCAAATTAATTTTAATATACCCATCGAAGAACGAATTGTATGTAGCCATTTTACAGGTTAATGATGAATTGTAGAGCTGAATATATTCTTATTGAAGCGAAACGATAAAACGAAAAAATTGTCTTCACCTAAGAAAAATCCAACAGTAATGAAACTCGGCACACTTACTAAGGGAAGTCTGGTGATAACCCAAAAAAAGTCAACAAGAATCCGACGTGAGCTCTAGATTCAGTTAAGAGAAACGTTTATCTCGAAAGCTATTTGTCGTATCAAAAAATAATCTTCTACAGAATTAAACATATTAAATTTTCTAAAGAAATATGATATTAGTCAACCTAGCCCTATTTATATACAAAAAGCTGAGTTCTTAGAAGTTGGTAAACCTAATATCAAGGTGAAGCTCAGTTGTTGGAGATATCAGCTGGTTTGCCACACTCGACCACCGGCTCATTTAACGAATTTGTGTTTGATAATGCGGACTTTAATTTCAGAGCGTTAGATGGACTGAATACATTTCTTTATTTGGGTAGAATAAGATGTACAAACCGACACACGAATGCAAAAGCTGAAAAAACTACCTTGGAGAACTTGGAGTACTTCCTTTGGAAACATTTCAGAAAACAGATGTCGGATTTAAAAAATCAGTTTTTCAGAATGCGAATGCGTGTTCCGAAATAATGTTACAAGCAGAACCATATGAAACTCTTTGGTTGGCATCAAAGTTTATTGACGTTTACGATGTTCCTAGGATGGAAAGGGTAGCTCCACTTAATAACAACAGGCTTGTTTAGTGCAAAAACTAAAAACATTCCTACTCCGTTCATAATCTCTCCACCGTCCGCCTATAATACACTTTAAACTGCATTGCCCTATGCTGGCGATTTGTGTTGCTAATTTGACCAAAAATGCCTGGTGGTAACATTTAAGCATCGGCTTTATATCCAAGTAAAGAAATCATTGCCGCAGCTTCATCTGAGTCCCGTCTATCAAAATGCGTAGTCAGATTGGGTGGATTTCACCTATTAATGTCCTATATTGTTCCAATAGGTTTTCTGATGAGTTGAAGTGGCCTGCAAGAGTTAATGAGTACCTACTATATATGCCCCGGTCTGAAAAGATGTTGCAAGGAAAAGCTTTCGCTAGAGCAGTTCGTGATTTAATACTATGACCGATATTTTTAACTAACGTAAGATTGGAACAAGTCGACATAAGCCAACATGAATTAGAGGAAATCCAAAATCTCATGATAAATTGTCTTAATGAGTCTCCTTTGTTATGTGCGCTAAAACGAAATCCTCATTTGGTCCAATAGTGAGAAACTACAAACAAATTTTAACAAATCCAAATCAAATGGACCAACAGGGATTCATATGATTCCATTGCTTAGAGATTTGATTCACTGTTAGCGGTCTGGATTCGAATGCACATATTAATATGATTCCATATTTCCATGCCCCCGCCGGACACTTCTCGTACGCCGAATCATGTCACCTGTATTTGCAGGACATGATAAAACTGCGTTCGGTGATGACTCTAGATGAATTTGAAACTTTGTGCAAGAGGGTTACTTTACTATGAGACGAACTTACGGATTTTGGACATGGGTATGGTCGGACCAGACGATTGAACAAACTCCAATGTGTGTAGTGGAATCAATGATAGTGTACTTAGCAAATGGGTTTTAGGGCTGACTGCTACTCATGAAATTTTCTCATTACTCGAAGAATTCACTGGCGTTCTTTTTTCTACTAGTAAGCATCATTAAGATTTTGGGGAGGCACGTAAAATTAGAGATACTACAGGCATTGGAACGCTGTCAAATTGGTTTCAAATGTCATCTTTCATTTCCAGTTACAAATGAAATCATGTCAATAGGGAGTGGCGTCGTTAGAGATGATAAAGAAACTTGCTAAAATGCTTATTCTCTAGGCATGCAGGCAATGAGCCATACGAGTTTCAGAAGTAAGAAGGGACATACAAATTTAATACAACAGTTTTTTTTGTGGACAATTACAGACACGAAAAAATGCATAGGTACCATGTTTTTTTTAGAAATTTCATAAGCTTTAATTTTTTAAAAGATCATTTTTTGAAACGATAAATTGTTTTTTAGATAAGCCCGAAAACCCGTAAGTTTCTCTTCACTGCCGCTAGATTTATTTTATAAATTATAACAGATACGAAAAAATCATCAATGCTTTTTTATAAAATTTAATGACCTTTTATTTTGAATAACAAAATTTTTTGATACGACAAACAGTTTTTGAGATAAACGTGAAAAAATGAAACAAACTACATGTTTCTCTTAACCGCCGCTAGAGATCACGTCGGATTCTTGGGGACTGTTTTTGGATCATCACCAGACATCCCTTAGTAAGTGTGCCAAGTTTCAAAACTGATGGATTTTGTATGGGGTGAAAATCTTTATTAACTGGACTAGTTATTTTCAAAACAAACAAATTCATAGAAAGTTTAATCAAAACATTACTTTTTTTCTTTTAATAAGAATTTTAATAAGAATAAAGAGATCTCACCCAAAATGTGCTAGAAAGTGGTTAAAAATTATATGCAAAGAGCCTGCTGCGAATCTTAATGAGGTGTCCCTTGTAACAAGATAAATCGCTGTAGGCATTTTTTTTAAACCTTTTCTTAACTACTACTTTCGAAACTGGCAAAAATGAATCACCCTCTGTACTAAATTTATTCCTATTTTCTTTAATAAAATGTTCAATTCCTTCTCTCATTTTAAAGCATTTTGTTGATTCTTTTGGCAAAGTCAGACCTTTCAAAACTGTTCTTGTACAAATCTGTGAATGTCTCCTCTAAGCATTTATAACAAATAATCCTTTTTCAAATTGAAGCTTTAAAAATGCGTTCCCTGAGTTATACCTTGCTATAACTTTTCATTAGTCATAGATTGCACTCTTTAGCGAACAAATTATAGCAATATATCGAATTGATATGGCAGAAAGAAAATTGTGCAATTCCAATTTGTTAAACTTCTTAAAGTCATAAATCCAACAGTAACTCTCAGTTGACACCTCTGTCCACCCACTCAGCGTCGTCGATGTCGCTGCAGTCGTCGGTGGTGGTGGCCATGTCACTTAATCCCAACTTAAACCATTATAAGGCAGAAAGACTTACAAAAAGCCTTTTAACCGACCAAAAGCTGTATGGGTATGTTTGTACTCAAAATAACATTCGGTTCTTGATTAGATAACTGGGTGCTTTTAAAATTCACTTAACCAACACTCAGGGCAATATGGTTGTTATATACGCTTACGAAAATGCCAAGGACGTGAAATTAATATTCGACCTGAATGCAAAAATAAAAAACGAATTCTCAAGTCTCTCGTTAATCGACAGGCTAATTAATTTAAAGATGTAGATGTCCCCAATATCAAGCTCCAACCATGATCAAGACGACTGTTTTTATTTCGGATCTTTCTGAAGGGTCTTTAGTCTTGTGATGAGGTAATTAAACGCTATTGATGGGTTTCTTTGTTTGAATTTTTAAACGGTATATGGATGACTTGAAATTTGGTCTAAAGCTAACACTTTAGATCGAACAAACAGATCTAGCGAAGCATTATTGTTCAAAGGAATACAAAAGACTTAAAATACCTTTGGCCGACAGCCATTAGGATGCATATTTAAGAAACCCAAACCATCGTAATGGTAATGTCACATCGTTGTTATCAAGGAAAGTATTCAACAATTATCATTCTCGCATCTCTAAGAAATTCCAAAAAATTAGTGTGTTGAGGAAAATGTAGCCTAGTCATCATATCACTTTTTTGTTCAAATGGAAAGATGAAGACAGGTACTTTCACTTATTAATTTGTATGGCATTGAAAAAGATGGCCAATACCAGTTTTGGTATTCAAATGCTTTAATTTTAGCCTTAATAAAAACGATAAAACCCAACAGCATCTAGTTTAGTCTACTCGTTAAGTTTTAAAGCATTTTGCTGTCTTATTAAACGGTTGTTAGTTCTAGTCCAAATTAATTAACTCAGCGTTCGATTTAATTATGATCGTTAAACGTTCGATCATAAACGACATGCGAATTTAATTGCTTAGCTATTGAGATATAAAAAGGCTGTATAATTTTGTTTTAGAAAAGTAAGCATTTAATTAAGAAATGTTAAAACCATAGTAAAAAACATAACTTTGTGGTTGATAATCTTGATGTACGTATTTCAAAGTGTTTTCAAATGTTTCTTGAGGGAAAATGAAAACCATTTAACCTATTCTATGAAATAGATTAAAGCACATCAGTATTTTAAGTGGCTTGTCTTACGAGTTTCATAAACTGGAAAGAATGAGTGGAAAAAAAGCATTTCTTTTAATGCAAGGACATCCAGTAGTTATTGGTTTTTATTTTCAAAGGAAATTATTGTAATTCTTGTCGAAATTAAAATGTTTACATTTCTCGACTTTTTAAAGTCCCTAGAATCTAGTTAAGAGCTTTTTAGAGAGATATCAGTGTGCTTGTGAACGTACGTTCGGGAAGTTTTTTTCGTTGCTCAAAGTAAATTTTGCTTGACCGATATTTACACATAATATATGTTCACACGGTTGCAAATTAAAAACAAACTTTATTAATTCTTAATTACAACAATTTACTTAACCTAAAGCGAACAACGCTGCCTACTTTCGAAAACCTGAATGACTTACTCTCTCGTTGTCAGGTGGGTTGACAAGTAGGTGCTGACAAGCAGACGCTGACAAGGAGATGCTGACGAATAGATCTGTTTGTTTGAAGTTTCGCTTTTCGTCACAATTGAAAATTTTGACTGACCCAAAATATCTCCCGAACCAGTAACACTAGAGATTTCAATTAAATTTTATATTATGTAATGTAACGAGGTAAAAGATTAGTAGAGGGTTATCCGTTTTGCGATTTCAAAAGTAAACGCAGTTAAAACACTTACAAAATATTTTTGTTCATGATATTTATTTTTATTATAAAGTTTGAACCTTGACATAATGCGTGAAACACTACGTAAATAACTTTCCATAGGAAGTTATTGTAATTGGTCCGATTTGTCATATTGAAAGTGTTGACATTTCTCGAGGTCAACAAGGTCCCTAGACGAAAGTCAAGAACCAGTAGAGATATCGACTTCAAATACATTTTTTTGTACAGATAATAATGCAGAAATGACTCTCAAAAAAATAGCGTGTGTGGTTTTTTTTTAACATAGCAATTTAAAAAAAGGTAAACATTTTGGGTAATCCTAAATATCTCACGAACCAATGAAGCTAGAGACTTGAATTAAATTTTTTATTATATATTGTAAAGTGATACCAAACAAATTTATTTTTGGAAAAAAATCCAATCAACTTTTTTTCAATAAATCAAAAAAACTGAACAAAATTGTTTGTCACCTCGAAAATTTTTCAAAAAAAAAAATGATGTGATCTCCAAAATAATTTTTTGCAACGAAGAATAACGTTTTCAACATCTCTTTAAATTTCAAGAAATATCAAATTGACAGTTTATTTTAAAATGCCTAAGAAATGGTAAAAATTGATTTTCTGCTCAAATGAAATGTTCACTTGCTCCTTTATTACATTTTCAAAAGTGAATTTCTTTCATTGTGGAAGAAATCATTTCTTTCCCCAATTCATAAAAATGGTCTTAAGCAGGACGTAAATAACTACCGTCCGAAAAGTTGACATTTCTCTTTAAGGAGCATATTTCGCCTTTTCAACATGGATTTATTGCAGGAAGATCCACAACCACTAATCTTTCTATCTTTTCCAATTTCGTTTTAAGTAAATTCGAAGAAGGTTACCAAATTGATGTTATTTATATCATTGAAAAACTGAAACAATTTGGTTTTCACTTAAATATGTTGAAATGTTTATAGTCCTATCTAAGGGGTCGTTTTTATTGATCAAGTGCCCTCTAGTCCAATTATTGTTACCTCGGGTGTCCCGAAACGCAAGGAAGAGATCTTGGTCCCCTTCTTTTAATATTTATCAACGCCTTGGCTGATATCTTCTTAAATTCTAGAACACATTTATTTGCAGTGATTAATTACAAAGTTTTGTCGCAATTTTTCGAAAATTCATTTTGATTACAAAGTTAATTACTTTCTTCTTGAAAGAGTTTTGGAGAAAAAGGACGTTGTTGTATTGTTTGATTCAAAACTAAACTTTAGAAAGTATATTGAATATATTGTAGATAAATTCAATTCAATGCTAGGTTTTATAAAACGTAATTCAAAAAACTTCAAGTACCCCTTTGTCCTTAAATCTCTATTTAACTCCTATGTTAGATCAAATTCAGAATGCTGTTGTGTGATTTGGAATCCTTACTACAATATTTATTCAAATAGAATTGAAATGATCCAAAAAAATGTACAAGATTTATAGTTTAGAAATTAAGTTGGAACATCGAAACCCCGTCGTACTCGACTAGATGTAAACTTCTTGGAACTCAGTCACTTTATTTTATTAATCTAACTTAGTTTGACTTTTAAAAATTTGAGGTATTGGCTTCAAAGTAATTTTATCTTATACAAAATTTTGTTTTCGACGTTCAGTAAGATTTTGAGAAAAATCGAATTTTCGACTACTTTTTGACACATATTGGGCGGTATTTCAGCCAAAACTTGGGGAACGATAATTTGTAAGTGCTCAACAGTTAAAAATGTATCCGCATAAACACGGTCCAGTGGTGTCAAATGGCATGATCTTGATGGACAGTTGATATCACCACAAGGAGTTATTACACGTCGCTTGAAATAGAGCCATATTATTTGTGTGGCATTTGGCACCGTCTTGTTGATATCACATATTGTCCAAGTAGTATTCTTCAATAGCATGCAAAAAAGTTAGTAATCACAGGACCATAACGATCCAAATTAACGGTGACAGTCGTTACATCGTCGTTCTCGAAGATGTAAGGTCCATTTTCACACCTCCATCCCAAAGAGCGCACCAAACATTGATTTTTTGTGGATGTAATAGCCTCTCTTCAATTACTTGAGGAATCTCAGAACCCCAAAAATGATAATTTTTTTTATTAACATGTATGTGTAGATTCAAATGAAAATACACTACAATGTGCCGTAAGACATTCCGTAATTCCTGAGAACGATGAGGAATCGATACATTTGAGTCTAAGGTAACACTTTCAATTACAGCAGCGATATTTTTAGTGGTACAAACGAAACGATTATGAACAGGCCTTATAATATCTGTAACCAATCCTCTTCAAATTTTTTCATAATTTTGCCAACTACTCTTGTTGTACCTCCGCAGATATACAAGCTAATGTTTTCTAAGTAATTGCTCTCCAAACTGTTTTGTTATTAAACCAGTTACTAAAAATAAACATCTTGCTTGGAATAAACATTGACAGTAAAATGGACTAGATATTTCACACTCAAGCATTAATGCAAATGCAATGGCAGATTGAAAATCTGTTCCCTGTTGTTGACCAGGAAAGTGAGGCAAGTTGTGATGACGCACATGAGGACGAGGATGACGCTGTGTCACGACGTCTTGAAAAACTCCGTGATTTAGTCAAGAAAAAGGAAGAAATCGCTGCGTTGGAAAAACGTTTGGCTGAACTCAGCACCAACAGCCCTATTCGTGAGTTCCAGCACGTTAGAGCACATTCGTCACGTGATATCGAGGAGTCCTTACCATTATTTAGTGGCGAAGATAATTACCCTATATTAGTAAGTGGATTGAAAACGTCGAGGATGCTATGGTCACATTACCATCTAAATGAGTCAGAGGCTTTCATTTATTTCAAAAGACTCCTTAAAGGTACGGCCAAGTTATTTTTGCGGTCAAGAACGTTTTGATCATGGAAAGATCTGAAAGCCGCTCTGATGTCCGAGTTTCACTACCATACAACCGCAACAGACGTCCATAACACATTGCGAAATCGAAAAAAAACGTAGAGATGAAAATTACCAGCAATACGTTTTATCCATGCAGGAGATATGTAGCTTCTTCCGCAGAGATTTATGAACAGGATGTGATTGCCTATATAATCAAGCGATAATCAAGGTCCCTGATTCAATGTTTAATAATCAAATCATGCTTACTGCAAATACCATCGCTGATCTCAAGAACATTCTGCACAAGTATGAAAAAATGAAATCCGAGTTGCAACTTACGAGTTCTGGTTACAACAGATCTGTACAACCTTTGAGAAGTGTGCCACGTGTTGATGCTAAGGTCAGGTGCTTTAACTGTGGCGAAGAGGGTCACATATCAAGTAACTGTCCCAAAGCTCGCCGAGAAAAAGGTTCGTGTTTCCGATGCGGACGAAAGGGACATATTATCACCAATTGTCCACTAAAGTCTTCAGTTCTCGTCGTCCAGAGAGGAAAACGTACAATGGAATCTCCAGTTTCAACATTGATGACCGATTTTCATGGAGTGTTGGAGTATGAAATTAAATCTGCGAATCGGGAAGCTAAAAGTTTTGGAGCTCAGATGAACATCATGACCGTTATAGGTACTGGAAGTCATATAAGTTTCATCCAACAACGGTACGTACCACCCATTTTGATGACGTCACTTGAACCATCACCTTGCAGTTTCTTTGGAATTAACAGTTCCCAATTGGTAATTTTAGGTAATTTATCATGTGATGTTAAATTTTATGATACCTATGTTAATTTTTGTCTATATGTTGTGAGTGACAAAACTATGAACGGCCCAATCATATTAGTTCGAGATTTCTGACATAAAACAAATGTTAAGTTAGCGATGATTTAGATACTAAAATAGTTTAAAACGAAAGAGCTGATGTTAAAGAACAATACAAATTTTAAAATGTTAAAAATTTAGAATGTGTAAAGGATTTCAATATAAGTTTTAAACCTGATGATGAAAATTATGTTGAAAAAATGGAAAATCCTGATTGTGACGAAATTATTTCAAAAATTGATTTATGCAATGCCCGCGATTTTGGGTCGATTACCGCAATTTAAACAAAATCACGGTCAAGGATATTATTAACATTTTATTTTTGTTATGTTTAAATTTAAAAACGTAGTGTTTATTAAATTATTCTATTTTGTTAATAAGAAGAAAATAAACATAAATATCTAATAATAACAATAACAATACATTATGTGATTTAGCACCGTTGGACTTATTTCCTTTAGCTCACACTGTAATTTTATACAACACCAATTGGAGTGTATTATCATATCACAATCTCATACTACAGAAATGTAGAATCTACCACAGCCCATATCGTGCTTTTTTATGGTTTACATAATCCTCCAACTACGCAAGCAATTGGAAAAATTATTTGGAGAGACTGGATTGGTTACTGATATAGTAAGGGCTGTTCATAATCGTTTCGTTTCTAAAAATATCGCTGCTGTGAGTGATAGTGTTGGCGAAGACCCGAATGTGTCGATTTCTCATCGGTCTCAAAAGTCAAGACATTGAGATTCAAAAACTCGGTGCCACATGCCACACAACTCGAGCGAATATGGCTGTTTTGGATTGTTTGTTTGTGGACTGTATTGTAATGTTTAATTTTGTAAAAAATGTCTTTGTTAAAAAAGAAGTTTAGTTAATTTAGGTATAAATGTTATTTAATATTCAATATTATATGTGATTCAATGTAATGTATTGTACAATTTAAGGTTTGTTACCAATGTCCAAGTTAGGTGTGTACTCTGTGGTGTCCAAAATGCAAGAGATAGAATTTTCTGTTTAAAAGTTAGACTTAGCATGTACATGAATAACAAAAGGAATGCAAAAATAATGATTAAAAAATTTACGTTATTTTACAATGTTTGTTGAGAGCGAGAGTAAATTTAGAATTTTAATTGCTGAATGTAAAGTTAGGGTAAAATGGGACATTGTTGGGCATTAGAGAGACATTTCCTGGCCGCGTAATTTCTCAACGTGGCGATATCAACTGGCCACCAAGATCATGCGCTTTGACACCGCTGGGTATTTTTTCGAGGAGCAACGCGAAAACCCGTGCAGATAAAGCTTTAATTTTTTAGCATCTAAAAACCAACTTTCGTCAAGTATTAGCGAAATACCGTGCAATATGTGTCAAAAAGTGGTCGAAACAACTCGTGTGGTGGTTATTTACATGACGTAGTGCTTAACACACAATGTACCCCTTTATTTAACGTTTGAAATTTGTAAGAAAGATAATTAATTAAAAATTGGATATCAAAATCAAAAAATGAACATCAACGCTCCGGCTCGGAAGGTTTTCGAATCCAATTCCGAGGGACGGCGCAGTAGAGGAAGACCGCTACTCAGGTGGCTCACCCAGTTGGGAGAAGACCTCAACAAACTTTGCGTGCGAAACTGGAGACAGCTAGCTAGGGACCGAGCTAGCTGGAGACGCATGTTGGTTGAGGCCCAGGTCCGCCCGGACTGTAGCGCCACCTTAAGTAATTAAGTAAGTAATTAATTAAAAAAATGTTTTCTTGTGATCGAGTTTCTCGTCACAAAAAAACATTTTTTTTTTTAATTATACGATTCTTCGACACACCCATGCACGAATTTATGACGGGAACATTCCAATTTAAGGATATTTTAAGTTTTGTTTGATATCAAATTTTCTTTTTTCGTTTCAATTAAAACAAAACGTTGCAATTTACAGTTTAAAAGTGTTTATGGTCTTGTAATTACAATCTTCATCTTCATTCAAATTGATCATCTTGAAATAATTTAATTTGATTTGTAAAATTTCAATTTACCAATGGTACTCGTAATTGCACTCACGGTATTATAAATATACCAAAACCATTCAAAGCCTATATTAGTGTTCCGCCGGTATTTTGAAATAACATTTCATATAATATCCGTCTTTTAAATTGATGGCTCTCTTCTGGTGTCTCTTCCTCGGATTTCCAATTTTATTTGCAATAAAATACCATGACCTGAAATAAATAAAACACAAAAGTCTGAAATGTTATTATAATCATAATTTTTGCTAACATCACTCACAACACCGATTCCGCGCATTGAAGGCAAAATATAAAAATAAAAAACAATTTTATAAATAAAAAAAAAAGAAAAGCGATGAAATAAATTGAAAAACTCTTAAGCCTCCAATTGAATCAGATTGGATTGAATTGGATTGGATTGGATCTTCATCATCATCATCAACATCTTCATCTTCATTGTCCAGCATCATCAATATCAACTTCATATCATTCGCATCATGAAGTTGTCAGACGTGCGATCGTACCTACAATGGCGATGGCGATGGCGCAGCACGTCCAATGTCGGCCGTGCATCAGCACACAACGGCTATTGCATCAATCGATCACGCATTAGCCCCCACCATTGTCCATCATCGCTCGACGGTCTCGACGTCGACAGTCTGTCAATTTAATGAAAACCGATTTCGCAAATTGAATTGGCCAACAATGGGTTTTGTGCGGCGTTGGTTGCGGGGAAGACCATGATTTCGAGACGAGATCCGATTGAAGCTATCCATCCAGAAATCCTATTAAGTCGACCATTGCGAACGCTCCGCTCGCTTGTTCGTTCGCTCAATTGAAATTGAATATGCGAAGTTGAAGCTGCATTCACCGTGCTGCAGCAGAGCGCGTCTTAAAGGGCCGGCCGTACAGTACGGCAGCGTACATACCATTTAGGAGCCGAGGTTGATTGGCCACCACAACATCAGTGCAATAAATCGTTCCACCGCTTAAAAGACCTAAAAGTATCATGTTCCTATTTATCTATAGTACGAGTACCTATGTGTATTGTGTATCCGTCTTAACCAAGATGGAGAGCGGGACGCAGTGCGATTTCGAATGATGATGATGATTGTGGAAGCAAATGGTGATGCAATTGTTGGTCTGGTCTGGTCTGGTCGTGTCTGGCCTGGCTTAACTTGGCCTGGCTTAGCCGAATAAGGCCAGCAATCACGTTTCATATTGTTATTACGACCAGCAAACGATTTCCGATGGATTTAGCTTTTTATATTTTATTATTATTTCTTTTTTTTTTGTTTCTGCGATTGGAGTTTCCGTAAACGCTTGAGTTTTCGTTAAATTGTTCGACAGATATAACAAACGAATGATAGTCGCATGATAGTTAAGATTAAAGATACTTTCATCGATGTTTCAGCAACTGCGCGGCTAATCGGTGCAATTACAATTCTGATGAGCGATTAATGTGATGGATGAGAATGTGAAACCAATTTGCGAATATAATGACACCGGCAAAATAAGACAGCAACAAAAATATTCGAAAGAGAGGGGCTTGCAAGTCTTCAGGAAGATTAAGATGGAAGCGTGATCGATGGACATAGACCACTTTGTTGCCAATCATCTTTACCAGTTTATGTTTATTTGGATTTTTTTATTTTGATATGTGGAAAGTTAGTTTGGTTTTTCTTTTATTCAGCGCAGTGGTTAACATGGCAGCAAGCTTCTGATAATACAAATGATACAAAATAATGGAGTCAAATGCGAAAGCGATGCATTGAGGTTGATTAATGAAAGATTAATTACTTTTAAATAGACTTTTCTACTGCAAATGTTTGTGCTATTTAAATTTTGAATTGCGATATCTGCTATTTGTCTAAGATCATTGCAGTGGCTTAAACTTAGCTGCAGTTTGTTGGAAATAACCCTCAAGTTCTTATCATTCATATATTTATGTTAGAAACGTTTAGGATGCAGAAGGTCTGTGACACTCATCGGTGCTAATTGCTAAGTCAGAAACTAGCACCTATCTCTGACATTGTTGAACGGTTGCAAATAAATTTGGGACAAAATTGGAACCTTAGGGCACACAATGAGGGACTAAACGACACGTCGGTCGCTGAGAGGTTAATTGGAAAAATGTAATCGTCAAGTGCGGTTCGTCATAGCTTACTAGTTGAAAGTTGTTGTGGAACATAAAGTAATCGAACAAACCTAAGACATTTGTAATACGAATAACGAACACATCGAATAAAGAGCATATTTTAGTTATTTTTACCCAGTCACACGGAAGCACGCATTTTCAATTTCTTAAGCCACAAAACATAAGAAAATATGGTGGCAGCGGAAAACTAAAAATTATTAAAGAAAAAGCTTTATAAATCAAAAAAAAAAGAAATAAAAAAGATATAAATAAATACTGTACAGCAGGTACGTTCTTTTCTTTTACTTAGATTATCGAAGTACAAGCATCGTGCTTTGCTTTGTTAACATAAAAGGCAATCAATCAAAATGGCGCTTAAAACGCCATCACCAATTTCTATGGGCAATGAGGGTAAATTGGAAGAATTTCAAAAATTTCGAGTAGCATTCGAAAACTACGAAATAGCAACTGGTTTGGACGAAAAAACCGAAAAAGGTGGTAAAATGACAGGAGAAATCACACTCTCTATAGATCCAAATATAAAACCTGTGAAACAAAAGCCAAGAGGAATTCCAGTGTTATTCAAAGAAGATCTAAGAAAAGAGTTGAAAGATCTTGAAGATAGAGGCATTATAGAAGAAGTAAACGAACCGTCAGAGTGGATCTCAAACATAATTCTTGTTAAAAGAAAATCCAAGCTCAAAATTTGCTTTAATCCATACCATCTCAATCAAGAACTCATGCGTGAACACAACCAATCTACGACTATAGAAGAAATCTTACCGCACCTTTGAAAAGCAAAAGTATTCTCAACACTTGATGCAAAAAATGGCTATTGGCAATGTCAATGTCAACTAGACGAAAACTCAAGAAAACTTACGACATTCTGGACACCATTTGGGAGATATAGGTGGGTGAGAATGCCATTTGGTATTTCTCCAACAACAGAAATTTATGAAAAGAAGCAAAGAGAAGTTTTGCATGGCTTACGAGGCATAGAACCATTAATGGACGACATTTTAGTGATCGGCAGCGGAGACAAGCTGGAAGAAGCTGAAAGAGATCATGACTTAAGCGATGCAAAGACATGAATCTAAAACTTAAAGCGAGAATTAAACTTGACAGTGTTCCAATCTATGGTCATTTACTGACTTCAAGTGGTTTAAAACCAGATCCTTCCAAAAGTACAAGCTATTTTAAACCTTAAAGCACCACAAAACGGGACAGAAGCCCAAAGTTTGATAGGATTTTGTGTATATTTGGCAAAATTTTTACCGAAACTATCAACAATAATAGAACCTATCCGAAGAAGCTCGAAAAACGAAGAAGAATTTATATGGGGAAAACAGCAGAAGGAAGCATTCAATACAATCAAAGTGCTAGCCACTCAGCAACCTGCACTTAAATTTTTCAACTCAACCAAATCAAATCACCATACAATGCGATGCCAGTGGAACAGGATTAGGAGCAACCCTTTTGCAAGAAGGACAACCAGTCATGTATGCATCAAGAGCACTGACATTCACCGAACAGCGATATACACAGATGGAAAAAGAATGTTTAGCAATTCTGTTCTCATGCAAACGATTCGACAAATATGTTTGTGGGGAAGACGAAATTATTGTTCAAACAGACCACAAGCCACTTCTTACCATTTTCAATAAGGACTTAATGAAGGCATCACGAAGAATACAGAGAATGCTCCTAAGTTTGCAACGATATCACATCATACTCAATTATGTCGAAGGAAAACATATGTATATCGCAGATCTTCTCTCAAGGTATGTTGATTACACTGAAAATTCTCCGGAAAAATCGGTTTACGAAGAAGAAGTATACAAAATCGACAAAGTGTTCAACGAAATCTCAGAATTCAACATCACGACCGAAGTTGACCTTGACGACATACAGATTGAAGACATCCGAAATAAAACTGCAAACGATAATGTACTTAAAGAAAACTGCATTCGAGGATGGCCAGAAAACAACAAGGATTTACCGATTGAGCTTTTACCATACTGGAGTTTCAGAGACGAAATTGTTTCTCAAAAAGGAATATTAATAAAAAGCAATCGCATCATAATTCCAACAATATTAAGAAAAGACATTATAAAAAGAATTCATCTTGGGCATCCCGGAAGAGATCAATGCTACAGAAGAGCTCACGATTCCGTATTTTGGCCAGGAATCAATGACCACATCAAACAAGAAATCTCTGCATGCGCGAAATGTGCTGAGAACGCAGACAACCAACAGAAACAACCATTGGAAACAACCGAAATTCCAAAATTGCCGTTCGAGAGAGTAGCTATCGACATTTGTTAAGTTCAAGCAAAAAACCAAAAGAAACACAATCTATTAGTCACCGTAGATTATTTCTCAGACTACATTGAAGTAGACTTTCCTTCTTTCTTAACAGCAACAAACATAATCAACTGCTGCAAACGAAATTTCAGCAGACACGGAATTCCAAAATTGTGGTATCCGACTGTGGATCACAATTCACGAGTAGAGAATTTCAACAATTTGCAAAAGATTGGAACTTCAAGCTTGCAATGTCAACACCATATCATCACCAAGCAAACGGTAAGGCAGAGTCAGCAGTGAAAATTACAAAAAAGATTTATGAACGCAGCATCAAATCGGGCGAAGACTTCTGGAAAGCACTTTGTGAACATCGAAACACATCCACAACAGATTTACCAAGTCCAGCACAAAGACTTTTTGCAAGAAGACTCAGAACATCCATTCCAACAGCTAAATCCAATCTCATACCAGAAGTACAACAAAATATCCCAGCAATGACTCTAGAGAAGCGAGGAAAAATGAAAAAGTATTTCTACCGAACAGCCAGAACATTACCATACATCGAAACCGGACAAGACGTTTACTTCCAAAAGCAACCAGAGTCTAACACAAATTGGTCATCAGGGCGAATAATCCAACATATTTCCATATCAATTTTGCCAAAATTGTTGTATGTAGTACTAACTTTTGATTTGCTTTTTTAAAAAGTTCGACCAAAATTAACAAGACAAAAGAAAGCATTAAGTCCAGAATAACGGCTTGTTTTATGTTTAAGGTTTTTTTTTTATTTTTTTATTCTTTATTTGTATTCATAAGTTTCTCCAATCTAATATTTTGAATGTCAGTTTTTATCTCGAGTTTTGCAATTGTTAAATTGTGCCATAAATTGCAAACAACTTTTGAAAAATTGAAAGTCACTAATAGGTTTTGTTTCTTTTGGTTTTTTGCTTGAACTTCACAATTGTCGATAGCTACTCTCTCGAACGGCTATTTTGGAATTTCGGTTGTTTGCAATGGTTGTTTCTGTTGGTTGTCTACGTTCTCAGCACATGTTGTGCATGCAGAGACTTCTTGTTTGATTTGGTCATTAAAAACTTAGAGTCTTTCTTTTTTTAACTCTAGAAATTCTAAATCCGAATTGTATGTTGACACACTCATATTTTTTTTGCGAGTTTTGGGGGCAACTGGAGCTCGTATAAGGAGTGCTGTTTGTAAGCGTATATTGACACTTGAAAGAGTCACATCCTCTTTTTCCAGTAATTTTGGTATTTGAACGATTTTGAGCAATTGAATAGCTTTCTAGTTCTCGAAGATTTCCCTCAGTTCGATCAATTGTTTGCTTCGTAAAGGCCATCATTTCTTCGGATCCCGATACTGGAGTTTCTGTTAGGTTTTTCCACTTTAGGTTTACATTGGCTCCTGAAATTTGAAATAAAATTATACGTATACTGTTAATAATTTTTGTATCCTCAATGTTTTCAGATTTCTCGCAAGAAGTTATTCGTTTGGAGATTTAGATTTTGCTTTTCGAATCGGCAGAAGCACAGTAATTAACACTTTTTGGAAACTAGCGTTATTAATGGGAACAACTTGTGAAAGAATAAATGCCTTTACCAAAAACTGATCATCTTCGAAATGTTATTAACGATTACTACCGTCGCAGGATATTTTCTAACTGTTTTGGCAGTATTGATGGTAGACATTGCCAAATTAAGTGTCCAGAAAATTCTGGCTCTATTATTTTAACTACATGAATTTTGTTCTATTGTACTGCCAGCTGTAGCTGATGCTGACTAAAAGTTTCTAAAAATCGAGGGAGAGGAAAACAAAAAACTTTTTCTGAATTTACTTTTTTAAAATTACCACCTCCACAAGCATTACCGGAATCAAACATTGTTCTTACAAATTTTTTAATCGGAGATGAGGCTTACCCCCTGAAAAGTTATTTACTAAGACCTTATCCAAGGAGAAGATTATATTCAATAAATTTGTTTAGGTGGCACCAAAATAAAGACACTATTGAGTTTCTCCTGTAATAAAGAGTTTTTTTTTAATTTTATTTATCTTACAAATACTATAACATTTATTTTATTTACCTGTAATAAAGAGAAGCGACATTAAATGTCTATTATTCAAAATATGAGTCTTTTCCCCTTATTTTACAAATCTGAATAAGTACTTCTTTTTATTATAGATAACCTTACTGTTAATAATTCATCATTACCACAGACGATCTGTCATCACGGTATTTTCCTATTCTTCTTTCTCTATTATTCTTATTTTAGCTTAGGGCTTTCATCTCGGTTGTGGGATGATTACACCTTACATCTCCCCTCCCCGGTTAAAAATTTTGTTTACTAATTTTTTATTTGTAATTATTATTTTCAGGCAAGATCAGTGTTGACATCAGTATCTTCTTCTGCCTCGATTGCTGGCTTGAGTTTCGTTATGTGAAACAGGTTTGATTCCGATTTTTTGTGTCCGGTGTCAATTTGGAATATTGAATTGGATATTTTCTTCAAAATCTTATAGGGACCGATTTTCAGTTCATCTAATTTTTTCCTGTTTAGTTTGTTGTCTTTTTCCACGAACACCATGTCCCCCACTTTGAAATTCCATGATGTCCTATTTCTGTCGAATATTTTCTTGTTATATCTATGTGATTTTAGAGT
Source organism: Eupeodes corollae (assembly GCF_945859685.1). Lineage (NCBI taxonomy): Eukaryota > Metazoa > Arthropoda > Insecta > Diptera > Syrphidae > Eupeodes > Eupeodes corollae. The sequence continues at coordinate 13,815,303 of NC_079147.1, read as the reverse complement.
GTTTTGAAGAGCAAGCTCTCTGTCTTGTAAAAAATCGTTATATATTCGTTTAGCTTTAATTCTTCCGGTAAAATTGCAGTATTTTCGCCTTCTAGAAGATATTTAGGTGTGAAGCCAGTGACCGTGTGTTCTGTCTCATTGTATCTCTTAGTGCATTCTTGTGCAACTGTTGTCCATGCAATTTATTTTTCTTTTACATGTATTGTGCATCTTATTTTATTTATTAAAGTTTGGTTTAATCTCTCGTTAAGCCCATTTGAGAACGCTGAATTAACTGCTGTAAAAACAATTGGTATTTCTTTCTCTTTCAAGAAATGTTTAAATTCTTTAGAGTTTATGATAGGGTACTGATCAGTCAAAATCATGCCAATTTCATTGTTTTCTGTGACATTTTTCATAAGTTTTATAAAATCATTAGCATTCTGAGTTTTCGAAGTAACTATGTAGGCGTATCTTGTAATGTGATCGATTAGTAGGTGTAGGTATTTCTTTGTTGACCTTGATCCTCTGAAGCCACCAACAGTGTCTATTGACATAATTTCGAAAGGTTTTTCTGCTGGTCCTAAGTGCGACATCAGTCCGTATTTACCTTGACCTCTCGATTTGTTTTTAATACATATTTCGCAACTTCTGCATACTTTTTTATATTCAAAATCAAATTTCTTTCTGTATAAAAATTGCAAATTTTGCTTTTCATTTGTTCTATACCTATGTGGCAATAATGTTCACGGACAATTTTTATCAATTCTATACTGAACTATTCTGTTAATACAATTTTCTCTTTACCTCTAATTTTTTTTGTAGTAAATTTTATTTTTTGTATTAAATCTTCTTTATTTTTTAAAATTTTATTTTCTTCTTGGTCATTGATAATTTCTTCTATTTTTATTAGATTAACCACTTTAAGTTGTTCTATTTCGTTTTCGTGCGGTTGCAATGCCAGATTTCTACTCAAACAGTCGGCTTCTTGATTGTATTTTCCTGGTAAATATTTAATATCAAAGTCGTATTGCGACAAATAATATGTGAGATCGCCTTTTCTAATGGTTTATGGTCCGAAAAAACTGTAAATTTCGTTCTTATAAGCCGATGCTGTCAATATTTCACAGCTTCTTTTATGGCTATGCATTCTAAGTAAATTCCCTTTTTTTTTGGGTTTCGTTTAATTTTTTTGAAAAGTATGTTATAGGTTTTTTTTCTCCATCTATTTGTGGCTGTTTAAAAATTGCTCCTATTCCTTTTAAACTAGCATCTGTGTATATGTGTATCGGTAATTTTGGATCAAATATCCCCAACACCGGTTGACAACAAAGTAGATTTTTAATTTTTCAAATGAATCTTGACAATCTTTCGTCCAAATAAATTGTTTGTTCTTTCTTAATAAATTATGCAGTGAATCTAGGATAGTTGCATTGTGTTTTACGTATTTATTGTAAAAATTGATTTTTCCTAAAAATTGTCGCACATTCTTTCTTGTTTTCGGAATAGGGAAATTTCTTATTGATATTAAGTTATCTTTTATTGGCCTTATCGAATTATTATTTATTATGTGACCTTAAGTACCTTACTGAGTCTGCTGCGAAAGTACACTTTGCAAATTTTAGTCTAAATCCTTCTCTCAATATTCATCAATGCATAACCTTGATCTTTTATTTTCTTTTCTCTTGTATGCCAATGTTACTGGAGCAGCAAAAGGACTATAGGATTCTGATATTTGTGTTTCTATTTCTTTTTTGTCTTCAATCGTGCATCGGTAAGGTCTTTTACTTGGATATTTATCAATTAAAAGGTCAACGTGAGCTTCATAATTCTTCACTTTTCCTATGTCATTTTTGTCTTTTGCAAAAATCGGTTTATACATTTCAATTAAATTATCAATTTCAATTTTCTCTTCATATTTCAAATGATTTATTAATATCTTAAAATTTTCTTGAATGACATGCTCATTAAAGTTTATGGTATAATTAGTTCTATTTTCTTTAATTGCATGCTTTTCAAATTGTTTTTTTATCGATTGTATCAGAAGTCAATATTTTTTTTATTTCTAATCTTTCATTTTGGCTTAATTTGAATTTTTTTATACAATCTAAACCGATTAAAAAATCATAATTGAAATTCTCACTGTTTATTACAAAAACATATATACTTTTTTCTATATTAAATTTTTTTATTTTTATAGAGAATTTTAATTAAAACATCTGTTTTTTTCACACCATTGATCGTTTTTAAATTCGCGTTTCCATTAGTACTTATCTCATTTTTATTCAATTTTAATAATTTAGAATTTATCAGAGACACATTCGATCCTGGATCATAAATTCCATTAACTTCTATAGTGTCATTGAGTAATACTTTTACTTTGATCAATGGTGGAAGTGGAAGATCTAGTTTTTTTGGAATTTTATGCAATTATTGACACTCCAATTCTGAATTATTTATACATTTTACTGTACCATTTTTGTTGTCTTCATTACTTTTTGTTTTAAACCAACATGACGATTCAGGGTCGAAGCGGTTTTTCTTGTTAAGTTTTTCGCAGATTTCACAAGGTTTTTTCATGACTGTTTGTTTTTTTACGTTATAGTTACTATTTTTCTTTTCTTTTATTGTGCGCCTTTTGATCAAATGTTCGAGACTTCTTAATTCAGTGAAGAGGTCTTCTGTATTTTTTAAACTGTCCCTATTAATCCTGTCTGTTATGAACTCTGGCAATCCTACCACGATCAAATCTAGCAAAGTGCGTTTATCCATTGATTTATTTAGCTCTTATAAAAATATTTCTTTCTTTAATGCATAGTCTAGTAGCGCACCATTTACATACCTAAAAGTAATCGCATACTTAACTGGGGACCAACCTTTATTTGCATAGGTCTCACAAAAGTTATCTCTCCACTCTTTCCATTTCGAGTCTAATGTACATTTTATGAGCATTGTATACCAGTCTAAACCTAAGCTCTCTAAGAATAGCCTAAAAATGTCAATTCTGTCCGCGTCTTTATTTATTTCAAATCGTTCACATTCACTTTCAAAAGTATTTATCCACTGGATTACATCAGCACTCTTACCTCCGAATTTGTCTAAGACAAACCTTTCTGCTAATTTTTTTGAGTTAAATGGTTTGTTTATTTCACTTTTTCCTTTATCGAGTGTTGATAAGACCCTTTTCAATATGTCCTCCGTATTTCCAGTTCCAGTCGGCTGTGCGGCTTGTATCGTCTCCTCCAAAAGGTAATCTTTGAATTGAACATTCTCCTCGTCCAAATATATTTCCCTTAATTCTTTTGTAAGAGTTATCCAGACTTTCTTCATTTGGTGTCTTCTTTGAAACGAATTTTTAATTTTTGCATAAATTGGAGTTTGTGCCAATTCGTTGTGAAACTTCAATTGCAGGTGTTGATCTGGCATGCTATATTCTTTGCCCTCAGGAGTTGTGGTTGGGAAAATAAAATTTGATTTAGCCTCGTCACCAGCCTTGACTACAAATTGGAAACAAAGTTTGTTCATCTTTTTGAATTAGTTAAGACGATAATGTCGTTTTATAAAATTATATTCAATAAATTTGTTTAGGTGGCACCAAAATAAAGACACTATTGAGTTTCTCCTGTAATAAAGAGTTTTTTTTTTACAAATACTATAACATTTATTTTATTTACCTGTAATAAAGAGAAGCGACATTAAATGTCTATTATTCAAAATATGAGTCTTTTCTCCTTATTTTACAAATCTGAATAAGTACTTCTTTTTATTATAGATAACCTTACTGTTAATAATTCATCATTACCACATGACGATCTGTCATCATGGTATTTTCCTATTCTTCTTTCTCTATTATTCTTATTTTAGCTATGGGCTTTCATCTCGGTTGTGGGATGATTACTCCTTACATGCTCAAAAAGAAAACTTCAACAAAAAAACTCAACACAATATTTTTGGAAAATCGGGCATTGAAAAAAACACTATTTCTAATTAAAGATTAAATAAATAAAAACTTAGGAGAACAATTACAAATTTGTCCAACTTTTTTCACTCTATAACGGTGCCAATTTTATTTTTGTTGTCTTTGTTGGTGTCCTGCCAAAGAAGGTAGTAAAAAGTACCCTCTGAGCTGAAAATGGATCACATCTCTGAAGATGATTTTTAATCAATCGGGATCACTTTAATGAATTTCAAGAATACATTCAGGTAGTGTAAAAAACATTGCTGGTGTTCGACCAATTTTTGTTAACTCAACTGTCAAAGTTGATAGATAGCAAACATATGATTATACAATTTTGAACTTTTGATAAACATTTCACCAAACGACAGAGTGAGCAAAATGGCGCAGGGACATAAGTCCCCGGAACACAGGTCCCGAATTTCTTTTTCGGGACTTATGTCCCACTTTGCTGGGTCACAAGTCCCGAATTCGATTCGGGACTTATGTCCCACCCTACTGAGACGTAATTCCTGAAAAAATATTTCGGGACTTATGTCCCACGTATATGTTTTTTTTTATTTTTACATAAATATACGCATAGAGACAATTTAGAGAAACCACAGTTGACGAAATGGTAGAACCGGTTTTATTCTCTCGATTTTTTTTTCGGTAGTACAGTAAAGGCATTGCATTAAATCGGTGTTATAAAGAAATTGAGAAAAATATTATAATCGCGCGATTTTGTCATTTTTATTTAATAAAATTCGCAATAATTTGTTTGCCTTATAATATTTTTCTCAAATTCTTTATAACACCGATTTATGCAATGCCTTTTTAAATTATAGGTATATATGTATTATATTTTCTTAAATATGATTAAAGAAAATATAAAATGCAATTATATTAGTAATGTTCTCAAAACAATACAAATATATGTGTATATATATGTTAACGGAAATGTATGAAACCTAGGAATTATATACAATTCCTAGGAAATATATACAATGTCGAGTCTATTTAGGAAATGTATAAAAAGATTTATAAAAGATTATTTACAATACATTTTTCCTAGGAAATGTATATATTTCCTAGGAATTGTATACAACTGTATATATGTATATCAAAAATCTGGAAAAATAAAACATACTAACTAAAAATGAAATAAAAAGAGTTTTCTTAATTTTTTTACTTTATTTTTAAACGAAAGAACTTATTTATTTTTACAGCGTAAGCTGGAGTGTGCGTAGTGAAATTTCGGTACTATAGGTAACTCTTTGGTATCCAGAATATTTCTAGGGCACACACTGAATTCAGATCTAGAATACAATTGTTTTATGATTCCATTCTTTGTTCCAATCTGATAAAGCTCGTTATCTGTTTTATTTAAGATTACACGTATAATATTTCGGGCGTCACCACGTCCTCGGTCGACTTCTGGTACGGAAATCCTTACAGAAGTTGCTATGAACACAGAAGGAAACTTGTTGTCACTTATTTTTAACATTTTTCCTGCCTGTTGTTGCATAATAGACAGAGCAGTTTGGACCCCTGTCCTTTCGTTGCCTCTTCAGCTACAGAACAAATTGCGTGGAGTGCACATCCGCATTGTCTACAAGTGTGAGCTTCGGTCGTTTCTTTTGAACAGACAATGCATTCTTTATTATATGCACTGGCTGAAGGTACTGTGCTGGTCTCACACTGTTCTAAATTATTACAGTCTGGGATTGGTTCTATCATATTTACATTAAGTTTAGCCGTTGATGCCTTGGGATCTTCTTCACCATTCTGTTGATAGTTTTCAATGATTTTCTCTAAATCTTCTCCAGTTTCGATGTTTTGCGTGAAATCATTTAGTAACTGTAGACCTACCTTAATTTTACATCCAAAAAGGGCTTCATAAGGAGTTTGCTTAATTTCAGCGTGAAAAGCCCTGTTTTTCATGAGTTGAACAAACTTTATACCCTCGCTTCAATGTGAATTATTATTGTCTTGCATCCAAGTGGTAAGCATATTTTCGATATCCTGATTCGCCCTTTCCACACTTCCCTGGCTTTGCGAATGCCTGGGCTTACCATTTATAATTTTTAAGGTAGGCCAATATATTTTTAAATTTTCGATTACTTTGTTGGAAAACTCTCTGCCATTGTCGGACTGTAGAATGGCTGGAGCACCCAGGAGAGTAAATATGTCTAATATTATATACGCCACCTCTTCAGCTCGTTTAGATTTAAGTGGTCTTAGTACCACAAATTTTGTAAGGTGGTCTTGATAAACAAGTATAAATTTGTGTATAAATTTGTATTGTATATAATGACAGATTATATACATTTCCCATAAAAAGCTGAGAAGTATGGGATTTATATACAATTCCTATTGCTGCTTAGGAGATTTATAGAATTCCTAGGCAATGTGTATAAAAAGAATTAATTCACACATTTCCTGGCGATTTTTGGCATTTTATACATTTCCTAGGAATTATATATAACGACGGATTACATACATTTCCGGTAACATATATATCTTTAATTATTTGATAACTTGCGATTCCATAAGTTTTTCTACTACCAAATTTTTTTTTGTAAATGCAAAAGAGCACATTCTTCAAATTGTTTTTGTTTCATTCGGGACTCATGTCCCATTTTTGGCTAAAAAATTCAGGACTTATGTCTCAGTAGGGTGGGACATTAGCCCCAAATCGAATTCGGGACTTATGACCCATCAAAATGGGACATAAGTCCCGAAAAAGAAATTCGGGACTTATGTCCCGGGGACTTATGTCCCTGCGCCGTTGGAGATAGAAGAGAGCCCAGACTTAAACCCATCCAATACCACTATTGCATGATCCGAAATGTAATTACTAATCCAATGAAGAAGGGATTCATGAAAACTAAAAGCACTCATTTTCGATAAAAGAGACTGACGCCAAGCCCAATTTTTGAAGATACTTCAAGTGCAATTCTATAAATTTCTCCAAAACAATGTACATAATGCATGAAAATACTTTAAAGTTGTATAAAAATATAAAGACACCAGTTTTTGGAAAGAACCAAACCTTAGGTTTCAGTTTTTATTTCTGTAGTTATATTTTTTTCCATCACTGTATATTAAGCAAGCATCACCTGTCTGAAACGTTGATCGTTGATTTTTTATACTTTTATAAACAAAAATTTAACAAAAGCTTATTGTGGATTTTTAAATTAAACCCAATTTGTCACTTTAATCCTAAGAGAAATATCCTAAAAAAAATGTAAGTAACTCACAGCCAAATCGTTAACAAGCAACCAATAGGTCATTTTGGTTTAGAACTCGATTACTTCTTCACTGTTAATAATGTCAATAATCATTAAACTGTGGTGAGCTGGACTTGTCCGGATCTTTAAATGTTGTATTTAACATTTTATTATGACTTGGCCTTTGACCAAGTTTGGAACATCATTATGAAAAGATTCAGTTTATAAGCTACTAAGTAACTTATGCATTAAAAAAAAATAAAGTCCTGAGCTTATTGGCAGATCGGAAATTCTTAAGCTTGTTTTGAATGATAATTATTTAATTTTTAACAAAAGAAGTTTCGAAGTAATAATTTTCTAATCAGAATTTACCCAATAATTCATAGCTCACTAGCAGATTTGGGAATAAAATCTTTCTTAATTCATAAGTCACTTACTTGAATTAAGGTCAAACTTAAGCTATAAATTTAAAATAAGATTACGTACACACTTTTTGTTTGTTTCTTTAGTGCCTGATATAGATAACTCTTTTTATCTATGGATAAAATCTCATTTAAGAATGTATCACGATGTAAGTGGTTTTTAAGCTCTGAAGGTTAAACATAAAAGGGTTTCAATTTGTAGCTTATAGTTGTCATTTGGATTTATTATTTCTTACATCTATAATATTTTTGAAAACGTATCAAACTCTGGAAAATTTTTATTTTTGAAAACCAACTCCAAAAATCTTTGTAGGTATGTGAAAACTACATATATATGGTTTTCATATACAAAGATAAATGTAAAAATTATTGGCAGCACTTCTTTATCTTATAACAAAACCACTTTGTGAACTGTGGAGAGATTTTATCATCCTCAGAATTGGTTTTCGGTACAATAAAAATATCATAGGCACAAACCAACGGAAACTGTAAGTGCGGCATCTAGGTTTTCATTACATCATCATTGGGAAAATGGTAGAAACATAAACTAAGCGAAGAATTGCCAATGGTTTGTGCAAAAAACAATTTCTTAATTGAAAACTCGCCATAGAGGGCAATAGTTGCACTCAAGAGAATATGGGTGTACATATTGTACTAGATTTGAACATGTTAACTATAACTTTAACATAAACACTGTTAGCATAGTTTAGACAGAATGTTATATACAGCGGAAGTAAAATATGCATACATGATGCTATGGTACTGTTATTTAGTTTCCCTATGTCACCGCTTGTATTTATACACCGACCGCCACGCTCGCCATAGTACATGAAAAGTAAATTGTTTAGGTATTAAATTATTAAAGAAGCATACACGAAAAAAAAATAATTACTTGCTGGAATTGAATTTAAATGAAATGTAATGAAATAAAAAATTACGTCAATTAAACATTTTTCTATTTTCATATTTATTTCATGTATGACAGACCATCACATCAGACACAGATCAATTAAAATGGAAAAGAGGAGGACGCGTGGGGTGGTGGGAAAAGACATTATTATTATGAAGGCAATGAAGGCAAACTATTTATAATGTAGGTATCGGATAGACTCGATTTAACTTCATTTAGTCTAATTGCTGCATTTTGAATTATTTTCGTCTTGTTGTGAGTTTTGGCAACTGAAAGACGAAGAGAACGAACGACGAAACGTCCTCGACGCGCAGCACGACAGCGACAAGAGCGACAAATAGGTACGTTTAATAATTTGCACCGCGCTCTTGCAACCCGCTTGGCAATTAGTGACTACTAATGAAGTGAGATAAATCTGGAGAGTTGTCTTTTGGGTGAAAAGATCGCGACAAGCAATTCGAGGAATTGTTTTATATGTTCTCTTGAAATTTGTTGGGGGTTTTGTGATAAACGAATAAATTTGTCACATTTATGTTTTCTAGATGGTAAAAGGAAGGGGTTTATATTAGGAGCTAATTATAATTATTATGAGTTGAATTTCAAAATTGAAAACAAGATTTAATTACTTTGATAAAAAGAACGATGTGTGGTTGATAAAGAAGGTCTTTGGAGTTTCATTTTTTATTCCAATTGGAAAAGGTCACAGCTGTTACATAACAAGGCTGAGATAATCACCAGCGTCTCTTTTGGTAGCCCAATTTTTCGGAATCAACCTCATGACCACTGACAACAACTAGCATGATAATATAATATTTTTTAACAATTTGACATATAAATTAGTAATATCAGCTGAAGCTTCTGCTTTTTAAAAAAATACATTGTGTTACAGACCTTATCATATCTTGTTTTATATCTTATCTCTTTGTTTTTATGACTCGGATTTGGATGCAGATTCCTATGCAAACTCAATTTACTTGAACTTGTGCGAGAATTCTTGTTTTTTAAACAAAATCATACGGAGTGGAACAATGCATGTTATAAATAAATGTTGAATCATCACTTCATTAGCATCAAGTTCATGATAACTGTTATACAAACTGTGGCCCGAACTACCATCAGATGCCCATACTTGGATTATAAGCTTAAAGCATTTAGTTCTTCAGGCCTTAGAGTATTGATTACATCTTCTTGAACAGATAGCAAATGATTAAGGTCTAGCAAGCTTTGCAAAGTAGTATGACATAGACATTTCCGAGGTATTCATGTTTTCAGGCTCTGGATAGAAGCTCTTTTTGCACTCTTGACCTGCTTTGTATAAATGAAATACTTTTGTGTGCCTCTTATCGTATAATTTCAAATGGAAATCGTAACAAGTTTGCTTCAATTACCATTGAAAAGTCTTCTTTCCTAGTCATTTAAGTAAGTTCAATTGAGTCCCTCAAAGCTTTTCTACATTTCTTAACGATTTGGTCATCCAGCTGTGCAGAAGCTCTCAGAAACATTATTGTAAGTCAACTCATCTTGTGTACGTGGAGTTCTTAAATTTTTCGGTTTTTCGTCGTTTGATCTTTCTGAAGATTCCTCAAATACAAACACTGGACGACCACGTTAAGAGTCTATTGAATAATTGCTTTTAAAAATAGCGGTTGTATTCGACAAGCTTTTCCCAACGTGATTTGAGCTTGAACGTTTCATAATATTAAAAAGCTTTTCCCTTGTAAGCAAAAATTTTTTCAAAATTGTCTGGTCTAAGTAATTAAAATTAAACAAATAGAAAAATGTCAAAATTTTTCAAGAATTTCTCAGTAAATCTACTAGTTACACCTTCTATGATTTTTTCCTCTCTTTCCAAAACCTATTTTCGGTGTTCATTCGCAGCAAACATACTCTTGAAAATTAAAACATTCAAAAACGTATCTACAAACTATTTAATTATCGATCGTGGTTGATGTTAGCCATACTTTTTGACTCTGTTTGGTCTGCTAAAAGTTTTTTCAACTGAGCTGATGGTACACGATAAAGAAAAGACAATATGAAGAGCAAGTTTCGATGTCGGGAAAATTCGTTTGCTTTTGGAACGATATCGCATAAGTCGAGTTTTTGAAGATCGGGATATCCCCAACAAAATGTTGCTATCTGTTTAAAACTCGTCAAAAATGTTGTATGTATTTGTGATAGATAGATGTTCTTTATTCTGTGATTACCATTTTGCTATACACATTATCATAAATTTTTAATAAATGTTTATGACATGACATGGACTGTCATCTGCCTGAGGGGCATTCTTGTTTACATGTTGTAATTAGTAATTTAACATATTAAAACATAATTATTATTATTTTTTTAATTTACATTTCAAATGACAATAAGTAACAAATTGTAATGGAATAAAGATTTCTAGATTAGTAAAATCGGAATAGACAAACGAATATTGTTATTTTTTTTTTTTAATTTTAGAAACTTTTAGTTTAGTCAAAACAATTTTTTAGGACTTTTAGATTAGTTGATTCAAAATATTTTACGTAATTTTATTGAATACAAATTAATTTACTCAAATTAGAACGAAATTTTTCAGGATTTTGAGTATATTTAAAAACATTTTTAAAATACTTTTAAATTAGTCAAATCAAAACAAAATTTATTCGGTGAACGGATTCTTATGCCTGCAAATAGCTTGGATCAAAAATGCTCATCGATGATTTGGGCCCTGTATTGTATCGCTTCTTTGTAGAATTCATAAAGGCGCATCCAGTCCGCACCATTCTTTTTCAAAGTGAACACGCCTTATCTCCTTCAGAATTGGACAAAAACCTACGAAGTGTAATACATCCTTTCTGTCATGCTGATTACAGAGTGTGCAACGATCGCTAACCTCCTTACGACCGTGCCTAAAGTTAACTTTAATCAGTTCTCCTCTTATCTTAAATATGGTTTCAATGATAGAATTGTCAATCGACCGAGTCGAAATTTTGTCCCTATTCTGATCCTTAAAAGTATCTTTTCTTCTCATTTCATCCTGTACACAGAAAAATTAACGTTATATAATCCTTAACGATTTTTAATCATCCTCATTTTATCATACATACATCTTTAAAATTCTTTCAGTTTTTCTACGCATATTTTTTGAACCTCATTTCGTCCTAAATGAAAGTTTGTCAAGACGACGACGACGACGGCGATAAAGAAGACGATTTCGATTTAAAAAAAAAAAAAACATATTTCTTTTGTTTTATTACTTTTAAATTAATCACTGATGTTAATAAAAATTTCTTTGTTTAATTAATAAAAATAAGAATAAAATTTAAATATAAATTGTATTATTTATTAAAAAAAAGCTTAATTATAAATGAAATAAAAGAGAGTGAGAGAGAAAGAGCAAATTAAGTAGGAAAGAGAGAGTGAGAGAGAGAGAAAAAGAGCGGGAAAATAAAATAAGAAAGTGAGTGAGAGAGAGTATATTAAAGTAGTATCAGAGAAAGAAAGATAGTAAATGCACAAAGAAAAAAGCTATGGTCAAGATGAAAAAGGTTAATTTGAGGCTTTTTGCTGTCGTCCTCTTTTGATAATAAAAATCGTATTTTTTCCGATAACTGCCTCTATTAGGTTCAAATGAGGAGCAAATTCTAACAGAAAGTGATCGACCCGAACGCACTGAATGTAATTACAATTATTTTTAAACAATATTGGATTTTCGAATCCAATATTGTCGAAGATCGAACGCGAATTAACTTCCTTTTTTTTTATATTATTTTAAATTGAAAAAAATCAAAATTGTACACCGTCGATATTCCTCGAGAGTTATTGATCGCATTCACAAAGCTAGTAGTCAAGGGTTTCTAATTGGCTAAATCTAACTACAAAAGTAGTTGAAATTTTCCCTCCGACGTAGTGTAAAAATTTCGGCTATAAAGTTAGTTGACGTTTCACAATCAGCTGTTGATAAAATTTACAAGAGATTAAAAAATTGAAAATGAAACTTATAGTTCAGTATTTAGAAATAAACTACGAAATAGAAGCAGCTGAAGACATTTGCAATCAAATCTTAACAGGTAATGTTTTTTAAGTGCAATAAACAAAAAAATTCATTTAAAAATTTTGTTTCAGATTCAGTGTATGCCGCAGCATTCATGGAACATAATTTGAGAGAACAAAATGCAGAAAATACGGAGGAAGGTAGATTTGAGTTATTTTAAGTGATCCTTAATTATTTCAATGCAATAGTAAGCTAAGAAATATGTTTACAAAATATTATTACAGATTCAGTGTCTACTGCAGCAAATCTCGCTGTTCCACAAGAAAACACAAAAAAAAAGAATATCCAATTCATAATGATTTTATTTTTTAGAATCTTCTTGGAAGCACCGCGCCGTTCTTCTGTTTTTAGAACACTGCAACAGCCACAAACACGACCTAAGAAACCCAAAAATCAGGAGCAGGTCGGTGTTCCTTAAAATTAAAGAGGCGATGAAGGGTAAAGGCTACAATTTTAAAGAAAGCTCACTGGAAAAGAAGCTGTGCAATTTAAAGACATGATATAACCGTGTATAACAGGTCGGGGGCGCATGTCCTGGCCCTACATCGACCAAATGCGCTATGTGCTCCCTCGGATTGCATTCCGTTGGATTGCACGCCCTCTACCTCTAAACAAGCAAGCCTTCGCTTAAAATTAGTTGCACTGGAGGAGGAAAAGTTGGAAATCGCACGAGGGGTGATAGATGAATTGAAGGAACTGCGTGTTCTGAAACAAAAAAGTTTGGACTTTGAAATACTGAAGTACAAGGAAGAAAAAGAAAATAGTACAAGTAGGTAAGTTAATATAATTTGTTACAATATATTCTGCTAATATCTTTTTATTTTTAAGAAAACTAAGAAGAACTTCAGTATTTATGGATGGAAAGTTATGGTGTGTTAATAAATGAATTTTTTTAAATGAATCGTTTTTTTGTTTGAAATATTGAGTGTATTATTTTTATTTTTAAGAAAGCTATGAGTGAGGTTAAGATTAGTTTATAAGTTTAGTAATAAGATTTTCAGTCATTAAGACAAAGCAAAGTTCCTTTTTTGTAAAGAAAACAAAGTAAAAATAAAAAAAATATTGAAAAAAGTAATTTATTTTTAAAAATTGTTCAGTCGACCAGGAGCGCTTACATAAATATCGATGAAAACAGCTCGATGGTCACAAACTCCTGTTAAAAAAATTAATATGTAAATATGTATATTTGTTAAAATTAATACATTTATTAAGTGTAGGTACCTTGTAAAATAATCGAATGTGTATTTTGTCTGTTGAAGTAGTCTATATGGTTCTTGACCGGCTGTTTGATTTGAATGTGAATCTATCGCACCAACGATTCCAGGAATATAATCTCCTGATTTTTCTCGAAAAACCTTCATAATAATATTTATGTACATATGTATGTGTTATTTTAAAATGATGAACTGAATTTGTCAAACATTCTATGTACACATACCCGGGATATATCATGATATTGGCTTATTGATGGCCACTTAATGTATTGGGCCAAAAGGGAACACAACAAATCCAGAATCTCACAAAATGATTTGTGTGCCGAACTTGGTGCTAAATTGAAACGATCACCAGACCACAAAAAACTCTCATGTTTACTTAAAATCCAAATAGTATACAAACGTTTTTTTTTCAACGGATGAACACACATGAGATTTTCATTCTTTGTCATAAGGTCCTTTAAAGAAGTAATTAATAACACACTTATCTAAACAAAACAAATTACCGAAAAACACCTTCGACTCATTCGAAAATGGCACCGGAATTCTTCTAAACTGTATTCTGGAATTACTACTTCATAATAGTTTGTGTTCCTTACGCGATCTTCTTTAATGTTTCCTTGAAATTCATATAAAGAACCCACTGCGAGGAGATCGTTTAAGATAATCACAGCTCTAGCTATTTGGCAGATATATGAAGTTTTTTAAATTGCCACAGTTAAACTATTTTATGACTTCATCTTCTTCCGAATCGCTTATTATATCTAATTTTTTTGTATTTGTTTTTATTTAATTTAAAAATATTGTTTAAAATTCACAAAACTTTCTCAAATGTTTCCGATTTTGTGTCTGTTTGCTTTTGCATCTGTCATTAATATGACAGCTCAGGATTGACTAGCTTTTTAGTTAAGTTTTGCATTCACAAATCTAGTTGAATTTCGACTACGTAGCCACTAGCTTTGTGAATGCGACCATTGTGACACTTTACGGGAAACGTCAGTCGATATGTCGTACAGGTGATAGAATTCACCACAGGTAGGAATAAAAGTATTGCACGGTAGCACGGTAGCTCAGCTTAAGGGGGGTTTCGATTAGTTAAAAATTTTATTAATCGAGGTGATTGGAAATTAAAATTATCTCTTATTGCCTTTAAAACATTGGCCGAAGCCGGTATTAAAAACCAGGATCTTTTATGACAACAAAATTACAAATAGAGATTTTGAGATTGACAGAAGGTCAAATCTCGATAAAAAGGTATGAAGAATGCAAAGCACGAAAACTATTAATTATTAAACAAAATTGGTAAAACACAACCAAGAAAAATCACTCCAAGAAAATGTTGGAATAAAAACCAAACGGTGAAACATTTCCCGTAGTACCGGGAAAACAGACTTTTGATGCGAAGGTTAAAAGGAGGAATTAGAAACAAATGAAGGACACCAGAAAAAAAAGCAATATTCTTAGAAAAAAAAAGAAAACAGTTATCGTAGTCCTTCCTCAACAGCAGAACAAACAAATCTCCAACTCAATAAAAGTTAAAAAAAAAACTGTCATTAAAAAATTACGTCTATTTAAAAGAAAAATTCCTTCACACAATTTTCGTTAATCGTCTCATAGCTTTGGGCTCGATGCAAAAAGTGCCATCATTATGGCGAGCTTGACCCTTCCTGCTACTTGCCCTCAGGCAATCCTCTCGGACTTCCTCCATCTATAAGATTAGGACCGAGAAACCAGGTATCTTTCATCGCACGCGACCTCTTTAAAGAGGTGATGCGATCACCCAGTAGCTCAATGAGTAAGTTCAGCTCTTCACGTTTGAACTCACTCCAGCCAAGACTTTCTGGAAAATAGCATTACCGAGTACCACACGCGCACGATTTCGATTGAGGAAAAACTACTTATGTCGTGTTGAAGGAAGTCGGTAGCCGAGCAAATAATAAAAAGTTATTAAAATATTCTTGGAGTGATTTTCTATCGGTTATATTTTATGATGGGCCCTCGGCCATACAAGTTAAAGTTGGTGTGACTTTCCTACATACATTGTTGGGCATGGGTATCGTCTTCATGCCTTTAAAGATATTATTAGGCCAATATGTGGACCAACCGTCGCACAGTTCGTTGGTGTGGAATCCTATGGCACACGTTGGTTAAACTTGTTAAATTTGCTTTCCCAAAATGGTTTCTAGTTTTCTACTAAACTCTTCCAGAATTTTGAAGCCACAGTAAGAATTGTTTAGTACCCGTGGCATGATGGTTAGTGCGTTGGACTGTCATGCAAGGGGTCTTGGGTTCAATCCCTGCCTGTGCCATCTTAATTATATATTCTTTTCCAACTAACTCATTTTACCAGTGCCTTTGATTTATCCGGATTGACTTCCAGATTCCACACTTGGCCATATTTTTCTAGTTTATTGTAATTACTGTGGAACAGTCGGTGACTCCGCTAGAATGACAATTTCTTCGGCATACATGATCACTTTGATCCGTTTGTTAGCAAACTCCACTTCACAATTGAGATCAAAAATACTCCATTTACCAAGATCGGAATCTTTCGTACGTTTCACTCTCCCAAACCCGTTTGTTTACATTGTTGTATTTGTAATTTTGACAATTAGTCCATGAATAGATGTGAGAACAAACAAAAAAAAAACGATGCCGTGGGCTAGCGGCACTTTGCAAAGCAAAAACAAAATGGGGAGGTTAATATGTTTTTTTCAGGTTTTTCTTTTCACTTTTTTCGACGAAAAAGTCAGTTTTAAGTTTTAATTTTGCATTCATTTTGTTGATAGCGAACCAATGTACATTTTTGTCTTGAAAAAAACATGTTCAACATCATTTTATTGTAATTAATTCACTAATTTAGAATAATCACTACGAAATTCTTCAAATTTCATAATTAACCTCGAATTATTGTATCAAAGATGCGTTCGAAGAACCATCAAATTAAGGGTGCGAGCGCAATTTATTGAATTCTACTAAATTTTCGTTAATGAACGGCCCAAATATTTATTTTGCAATTAAAATCTGTATTAAATTAATTAATCGAAGTATGTAAATAGTTTTCTCCATAATTTAAGTTTAGGACTATTTTTCAATTTCATTTTGATTAATAAATATTTCATTTAAAAAAAAAGAGTTATAAGCGAAAAATACCTTAGCTATGCATAACATTCGTGTATTTGCTATCAAACAAAACTATGTAACACATCAAAGGAACATCAATGTTTAAAAAAAATAATCAGAACGGTTATAGCAAACCCGTTTAATGAATGCAGAGCGAATAAAATGCAAATTTTGACATTTATCAAAAAATTAAAATGTCAAAAACCGTTCTGAATTTATGCACAACTCATTCAAAAGATCATGTATTCGACTTAAATGTTTATTCTTGACGTACAGAAGATTTTTTAGTAAATTCCCACAATTTAACGCATTATATAATTTTCATTCGTTCCTTAAAAATGTTTAATTACCAAAGTTCGAGTTTACTTATTATTGTTTGAAGGATATGTTTAGTAAAAATGCTGCTTATAATGAAAAAAATAATAAGAATTGATGAATGAAATTAATTTGAAGTCAATGTCTTCTATTATTCGCTATTCTATTATTATTAATGAAATTAATTTGAAGTCAATGTCTTCTATTATTCCCGAGACATCGAAAACCGAACATCAATTTTTACCAATTATCCGTACTTTTTTTTGTATATTTTAATTTGTATGAAAAAAAACGGATTTTTATTAAAAAAAATGTGTGTTAATGAAATTAATTTGAACTCAATGTCTTCTATTATTCCCGAGACATCGAAAACCGAACATCAATTTTTACCAATTTTCCGTACTTTTTTTTGTATATTTTAATTTGTATGAAAAATACGGATTTTTATTAAAAAAAAATGTGTGTCGAATGTCGAAAACAATATTTTCTGTGAGAATAAAGTTTGAAGCCTATTTTTTTAATTTTTCTAAAGATATTTGAGTATAAAAAATATAAAATACAGCACTAATAAATCATTAAATATGTATTTGGTCAGTTTTATTTTAAATAATATACATTTACAACATTTATTTGGAATGAAATTAAAAAGCTATACAAATCTTCCAATTTAAGACCATGTCAGCACTTCAGATTCTGTTGGTTTGGATTGTTTAGTTTTTGAACGAGGCCATAAAACATTCAAAATAAAGCATTTAGATGTGCCTGCAGACTATAATAAAGCATTTTGATGGGCCGGAACACTAAATGTGAGAATGTGTTTGGTTTTTGCATCATTTCACGCACACTTTCTCACATTTAATGTGTCCTTAGCTTGTAGGCAAACCGAAATGTCAGTCTGAGATTCCGATCTTGGTAATGGAGTATTTTTGATTGAGATACTCAACCAAATAATCTAGAAAAAGTGTAAATAACAAGAGGGCTAGGTTACAGACTTGTCTTACTTCTTGGTTCACTTCAATATTCTCTGAATTTTCATTTCTTTTGTAAATATATGTTACGGTGTTCTGGTACCGTTTTAATGCTGACAAAATGAATTGACACTCCTAGGTTAAATAGCTTGTATAGTAAAGCGTTTCTATTGATGGAATCAAAAGCTGCTTTAAAATCGACAAAAAAGGCGTACATTTTTTTATTTTAGTCGAGTTTCCACTGCGCAAGTGAACCATGTATTTGTATGTATCCCATAATCGCTGGGCTGATGAACTGTATTATCATTTCAGGAAACATCACTATTAAAATAGTATAGTAATAATAAAAATACTTGATTCTAAAACAAATGTATTTTGCGAAAAACCATACATTTCAAATGTCCCCCTTCTTGTAGGTACTTAATGTCGGCGAATATAAAGGCTTTAAAAGTTGTAGCCAGATAAGATTAAGTAGATACCTAGAACTTAAAAGTGAAAGCTTATCAGTATCCGTTCTGAAAGTGATACCTATGGATAGTGGAATTAAGAAAAGGGAAACGCTTTTGCGACAGAAGACAGCATTGAGTTTTCGAATCAATACATTCTACTCGGTTTTACAGCGATTCATGATCTTATCATACATTGGTGGTAGTCACCATCCGAAGGACATTAAGGAAGACCTCTTACTTTTGGCCAGAATCAAATTCCTTTGAAAAATCCAAAAGTATTAAAAATATTACATTTCCTCTATCGAATGCCCTCCTCATGTCTTCTATAACATTTATGATTGCTGTAGAATACTTAAGTTTGCTTGTTGGCACAACATGTTTTTTTCTTTCCGGAGATAACAATTAATTTCGGTTTTTATAATTTTTTTGAAAACTTTTGATATGAGGGGAAGTATTGAAATTGACCTTAAATCATGCTCATTTTTTCTAAATTGTATGATCTTAGCCATTTTTCATGAAAAGACAAATTTTGATCTTGAGATGATGAAAAGAACATTGAAACCGACGATGACATTTTAGAATTTTCTACGCCTTTTTAAGATTGTAATATTTTTGATCATCTGAAAATTGGCTTCGTTGAATATGTTGGTTGCAGGTCCTTTTAGCTTGCTTACTCTTATTCTTATAACTTCAAAGGTTCAAATTTCTAGCCTGTGCAAATTGATTATTTATGTTCTAACCAAAGTTCCTTTCTTACCCATGGTTACTTTCTTACCTCACTAATTATAAAATGTACGCTGTGAACATTATTTTCACATTGTTAAAAATACATCTTCTCCTTCAACTCTGTGAAGCGAAAGTTTCTTTTACGCAAATTACATACATCTATGTAACTACGTACATATATATTTTCCTACACAGGTAGATATACATATATGTAGATTATGAAATATAAGAAAATAGAGTCCCCATAATTTATTCAGTCACCTATTAGTTTAATTAAAGCTAGCGCATATAATGACTTTAATAAGACAGAACTTTATCGTTGAACAAAATAGCGAAATGATTTAAAATCTCATATCGTTAGTGATGTGGTTTTAATTAAATTTAGAATTATCTCTTTTCTTTGATGGGGACGAAAATTAAAAAAAAAAAAATATATGCAAATTTTTAATCAACGACGACGACGCACTGTGAAGATTATACGAGTA
Organism: Eupeodes corollae; assembly: GCF_945859685.1. NCBI lineage: Eukaryota > Metazoa > Arthropoda > Insecta > Diptera > Syrphidae > Eupeodes > Eupeodes corollae. The sequence goes on along the minus strand of NC_079147.1, from coordinate 13,795,512 downwards.
CGACCGCAACAACGTCAATGATGATGATGATGATGATGATGATGATGGTCGTGAGGAGCGTTGCGAACGGGCGGCGAACCTTCGACTAAATGGACAATTAAAATACATAGCGACAAAGTCTTATGTTTATAGTATCACGCATCTGAGAATGCATTAATCACTGCACTTTGTTCAGTGTCGTGTGAACAAAATGCGTGATCCAAAAAGACGACACACGCAGTGCGTTTGCCTTTAATATCATATTTGAAGCAAGTGAAAACCTTCATTATCTTTGTCTTGACAAAAGACTTTGCGGCATAGAAATTGTCTTTCCCTGCACTTGAACTCAAGAAACCAGCATTGTAAAGTTGCTAATGTCTTGGGGACAGCAATCATTTTTAGCAGAAGCGTAATAATTTAATAAACATGAGAACAAATTACACTCTTTACTGACAAAAACGTACCTATACACGACTTGATTACACGTACTTGATTATAGGTACCTACTCAACGCACTTTTATTAATTAAAGTAAACGTGAGACTAATGTTCAAGTGATTTCACGGAAGTTTTTTATAAATTTTGAAAAGGCCAAGAAGGTCAATAGTATATAGCAGTTTCAAAAATTATTTAAGATTTCCAGAAATATAGAAATCTGAAGACAAAATTTCAAAAATGCAAAGTTCCGCTGACTGAAGTTTGAAATAAATAGGTTCAAAATCTTAAGATAAATCTTAAATCTTTCAAAAACAAAATGATGTTTTCTTCGTGAAAGCCGAAAAAGGAAATCAGGTGATTGGCATGAACAGGGATTAGTATGAAGAAAGGATACTCATATGTTTTTTTAGAAGTATAAGTTTCGTCTACGTATTTAAAACCCTAAAGTAACATGAAAGTACTGTTTACCAAAGGTTCAAAAAGCTGGTAATAAAATGCAGATAGAATTAAAGACGTTAAACTAGAAGAAGAAGGTGAGACACTTATTTCGTTTGACATCACAGATATTTGGATTCGCATGAAAAGTATTTAAGTTAAGATTTTAGATATTGAATTTCTATTGAGAGGGATAACTGCCAAACTAGCTGATTTACAAATAGAGTGCGGTTTGCTTTTTCAGTTAAATCTTACAGAAGAATAAGGTTTAAGAAAGTGTGTTTTCCTTGAATGGAATGTCTCGTTTATGCAATTTTAAATCTTTGTTCCGCTATTTCTGGATTTGCATAGAATTGCATACGAACTATATTGACACGAGTTGTATTAAACAAATTGAAAAACCTTGACAGTTTACAAACGATTGACATCACAATCTTAGCATCGGATCGAATTTAACAAATGTATACGAGTCATATAGATACAATCTTACCCCGGGAGTCATATGCATAAGACGGTTGATAGTTTTGTTTTAATAACATCCTTACTTACTTAAGGTGGTGCTACAGTCCTGTGTGAACTAGGGCCTCACCCAATAAACTTCTCCATCTACCTCGGTCCCTAGCTAGATGTCTCCATTTTCGCGCTATAAGTTGGGTGAGGTCACTTTCCACTTGTGCGCGCCACCTGATCCGCGGTCTTCCTCTACTGCGCTGTCCTGTGGGTGCGGATTCGAAGACTTTCCGGGCCGGAGCATTGATTTCCATGCACTCTACGTGACCCGGCCATCTTAGTCGTTGGACTTTTACCCTTCTGGCTAAGTCTACGTCGCTGTACAGCCCGTACAGCTCGTAGTTCCATCTTCTCCTCCACTCCCCTTCGATGCATACGGGGCTTTAGATCACACGAAGAACTTTTCTCTCGAAGCGACCCAAGGTGCTTTTATCCGCTTTTGTCGTAGTCCATGCTTCTACACCGTATAGCAGGACGGGGATGATAAGGTTGTTATATAGCGACACTTTGGTCCCTCGAGAGAGGGCTTTACCACTCAATTGCTTTCTTAGTCCAAAGAAACAGCGGTTAGCAAGAGAGCAGTGGAGCTTAGGTAGACGAAGTCCTTGACTACCTCAAAGTTACGTCTATCGATGGTGACGTTTTGACCAAGACGTCAGTGTTGTATGTCTTTTCTTGACGACAGCATGTACTTTATTTTGCCCTAATTAACCGTTAAACTCATTTTTGCCACTTCTACCTCAATACTTACAAAAGCCATTTTGACATCACGCTGAGTTCTTCCGTTTATGTCAATTATATCAGAATATGCTAGTAATTGAACAGACTTTTGAAAGATAGTGCCTCTACTGTTGAGGTCTGAGCTCTGCACTATTCTTTCAAGTACGATGTTAAAGAAGTCACATTATAGCGCATCACCTTGTCTAAAGCCTTTTTTGACATCGAAAGGTTCTGTTAAGTTGCTTACAACCTTTATGGAGCAGCGTGAATTCATGAACCGTGAACCATGATCATCCTGCACAAACAAGTTTTCCAATGCAACCAAAACTAGAAATGGCTCAATACAGCTCGTCCCTGTAGATTCTGTCATATGCGGCCTTGAAATCGTTGAAAAGATGGTGGATGTCGATTTAATGTTCTTGGGCTTTTGCCTTAATGTGAATATTTGATTGACTGTGGACTTTCCTGGTCTAAAACCACACTGATAGGGAACTATCAGGATATTTATATCTTTAGACGTAAACATATTACGGTAGAGAAGATTTTGTGAGCAATGATTCCTCTATAGTAGGTGCAGTTTAGAGGGTCTCCTTTTTTCAGAATCGGGCAAACAATAATGAGGTTCCATTCATCGGGCATGCTTTCTTCCGACTATATCTTATAAGAAAATTGGTGCATGCACCAAATTATCTCCAGCTGATTTAAAGAGGTCAAGCATTCAAGCCATCTGCTAAAGCGGCTTTCGAACTTCATTCCTGCTTTTGAACCTCTCAACATCTTCGACCGCACGCTTCTCATGCTCTCTCTTTTTATTTCTGAGAAGTCGGTGTTTCTCTCGCCTCTTCTGCTCATAGAGCATTTGGACATTCTAAAAAAATGTCAGATCGCCCAAAAACTCGGAACGTCAAAAAAGAGTTACAAATATGTGAAAGTGAATTTGGTCTTATTTCACTTTCAGATCAATTTTTAAAATTAAATAAAGCGAAATATTTTGCTTTATCACAGTGTAAGCACCCAGCATTATTGTGTATAAACAGTGAAATGTGTTTGGGAGGCATTTTGCTCCTTTCCAATCCTCCTGCTTAGGCTCACTACAAGATTTGGGGTCCAAAGTTGGAAACTTTATATAAATCCAAATTCGCACTTACCCAAAATCTTTAAATGAACCCAAACAAAGTGGTTGCGAGGGGTATTATGCCCCCTCACTGTTTATACGCGTCACAAAGCCCAACCAACCAACATATGTTTGGGCGTGATGACATTTCAAAATGTTGGCGTTGGTATATTCAAAGTTGCTTGGGGTAATACGACATTTTATTTGAGCTTTGTCACGTTTTCTTAGTGATATATTTTATGCGTTTCTCCTTTTGAGCTTTATATCATCTTACAATTCGGGTTTTGTGTCATTGGATGATAAGACATAAGAAACGATAGAAATCATAAGACCCAAAATTAAACATTCTTTTGGGCAATAGACAACATACAATTTGGACGGTTCTTTTACTTTAAATTTGTTTGGGCGTTACGACATTCGCTATGGGATTTTTTAAAATCTTTTTGGGCTTTGTGACAAAAGAAATTTTCGGATTTGGACGAAAAGATCTTACGCATAAATGATCATGGCTAAACTCGATTGTTTATTTTTTATCTAAACGTCAAAAAGTGTTTTTTTATGAAACAAGACTCAAACACAAAATAAGTGCCTCAGAACGGGATCTATAGTATGCCAAAAAATATAAGTTTTGATTTGTAAAAGTGTGTAGAACATGGAATTAATTCTTGAATTAAACTTATTAGTACACAAATTTAAAAAAATTGGGAAACCTGAGAAATTCAAAATAAATCTGAATAATTAGAAAATTTAAATTTTCTCTTCTAAAATTTAGTTTTCGATTTGTTCGACAGTTCGAAACACAAAGGGTTTTAAAATATGTATCACTTGTGTGTCTTCTTCATTCACTTACTTACTTACTTACTTAAGGTGGCGCTACAGTCCTGTGTGAACTAGGGCCTCACCCAACAAACTTCTCCATCTAGCTCGGTCCCTAGCTAGATGTCTCCAGTTTCGCGCTCTAAGTTGGGTGAGGTCACCTTCCACTTGTGCGCGCCACCTGATCCGCGGTCTTCCTCTACTGCGCTGTCCTGTGGGTGCGGATTCGAAGACTTTCCGGGCCGGAGCATTGGTTTCCATGCGCTCTACGTGACCCAGCCATCTTAGTCGTTGGACTTTTACTCTTCTTGCTAAGTCTACGTCGCTGTACAGCCCGTACAGTTCGTCGTTCCATCTTCTCCTCCACTCCCCTTCGATGCATACGGGACCGTAGATCACACGAAGAACTTTTCTCTCGAAGCGACCCAAGGTGCTTTCATCCGCTTTTGTCATGGTCCTTGCTTCCCCGTCCTGCTATACTTTGGTCCCTCGAGAGAGGACATTACCACTCAATTGCTTTCTTAGTCCAAAGAAACAGCGGTTAGCAAGAGTTATTCTGCGTTTGATCTCAGCGCTGGTGTTGTTTTCTGCGTTTACAGCGGAGCCTAGGTAGACGAAGTCCTTAACTACCTCAAAGTTACGTCTGTCGATTGTGACGTTTTGACCAAAACGTCGGTGTTGTATGTCCTTTCTAGACGACAGCATGTACTTTGTTTTGCCCTCATTAACCGTTAAACCCATTTTTGCCGCCTCTGCCTCAATACTCACAAAAGCCCTATTGACATCACGCTGAGTTCTTCCGATTATGTCAATGTCATCAGAATATGCCAGTAATTGGACAGACTTTTGAAAGATAGTGCCTCTAGTGTTGACGTGTGAGCTCTGCACTATTCTTTCAAGTACGATGTTAAAAAAATCGCATGACAGCGCATCACCTTGTCTAAAACCTTTTTTGACATCAAAAGGTTCTGTTAAGTTGTTCTGTTAAGTTAAAGGTTGGAACTTTATGGAGCAGCGTGAATTCTCCATGGTCATCCTGCACAAACGGACGAGTTTGGCAGGGATGCCAAAACTAGACATGTCTCTATACAGCTCGTCCCTGTAGATGCTGTCATATGCGGCCTTGAAATCGATGAAAAGATGGTGGGTGTCGATTTGGTGCTCTTGAGTTTTTTCCAGGATCTGCCGTAATGTGAATATTTGATCAACTGTGGACTTTCCTGGTCTAAAACCACACTGATAAGGACCTATCAGGTTGTTGACGATGGGCTTTAGACGTTCACATATTATGGCAGAGAAGATTTTATAGGCGATGTTAAGTAGACTGATTCCTCTATAGTTGGTGCAGTTTAGAGGGTCTCCTTTTTTCAGGATTGGGCAAACAATACTGAGGTTCCATTCATCGGGCATGTTTTCTTCCGACCATATCTTACAGATAAGTTGGTGCATGCTCCTAACCAACTTATCTCCAGCTGCTTTAAAGAGCTCGGCATTCAAGCCATCTGCTCCAGCGGCTTTATTAGACTTCAACTTAGATATGGCAATCTTTACTTCGTCTAAGTCGGGAGGACGGGATTGTTGGCTTTCGTCGTCTATATCGAATGGGTCATCCTGCCTGACAGCGGGATTCAGTTCTTTGTCGCCGTTATACAGTCTGCAGAAGTGGTCCTTCCATATCCTCAGCATTGACTGAGGTTCCACTATGATGTTTCCGCTTTCGTCTTTGCAGCCTTCGGTTCTAGGTTTATGTACCTGTGAATTTCGTTTCACCTGTTCATAAAACTTTCGAACCTCATTCCTGCTTTTATACCTCTCAACATCTTCGACCGCACGCTTCTCATGCCCTCTCTTTTTCCTTCTGAAAAGTCGGCGTTCCTCTCGCCTCTTCTGCTCATAGAGCTCACGAGCAGCTCTCGTCCTTTTATGCAGCGCCGCTTTGCGTGCCTGTTGTTTGGCTGCATTTGCCTGCCGACATTCCTCATCAAACCAGGGGTTCCTTGTTGGTGGCTGTTTGAAACCCAGCACATCAGAGGCGGCTTCTCTGATTGCATCTTGGCAATGTTGCCACTGGTTTTCGATACATTGTGTTGGCGGCAAAGAACTTCGAGAGAGGTTACTTGTCACTCGGTCGGAAAAGGATTTGGCGATCTCTGGCGATTGTAGCCGTTCGACGTTGTACCTTCTCCCAGCACCTCCCTGTTTTACCTTGGGTCTGGAAATCCGAAGTGCTACCCTGGCTACAACGAGGTAGTGGTCCGAGTCAATGTTAGCTCCTCGGAAAGTTCGTACATCCATAATGCTGGAAGCGTGTCTGGCGTCGATCGCAATATGGTCAATCTGGTTGACGGTAGATTGATCTGGAGAAGTCCAAGTTCCTTTGTGGATGTTGAGGTGTGGAAAACGCGTACTGGCTACCATTACGTTTCGCCCCGCAGCAAAATCTATGAGCCTGAATCCATTGTCGGAAATGTTGTCGTGCAGTCTGTTTTTCCCGATTATTCCACCAAAGATGTCTTCCCTTCCTAGCTTGGCATTAAAATCGCCCAGGACTATTTTAATATCGTAGCTAGGGCACTGCTCATATGTTTTGTCTAAGAGCTCGATGAACATATCTTTGGTGTTGTCGTCTTTCTCTTCTGTGGGGGCATGCGCGCATATCAGGCTAATGTTGCCGAATTTAGCCTTGATGCGTATGGTCATGAGGCGCTCATTGATGCACCTATAGCTCAAGACTTCTTGCCTAAGTCTGGCTCCAATGACGAATCCGCATCCAAATAAGCGCTGTTGGTTTTCGTGGTAGCAGTCACCATAGTAAATATCGCAGTTTTTCATCCTCTTTTTGCCCGGCCCATCCCATCGTATTTCCTGGATGGCGGTGATATCTGCTTTATATCGTTCTAGGGCCTCCGCTAATTCTTCGGCCGCACGTGGTCTGTTAAGAGACCTAACATTCTACGTGCATATCCGAAGTTCGTTGTCCTTTATTCGTTTGCGTTGGTTGTCAACAGTAAATCCGTCCGTATCCGAGGCTTGTTGGTGCTTCGCAACTTTGAAAGCTTTTACGTGGCCAGGAAGTCACCCCGACGCACAACCCCCAACCTGGAGGGCCAGATCCTAAGTATAACTCCAAGGATGGGGAGCCGGATAAAAACCGCTCCTTACAGGCCTGGGCTCCGAATATGTCGAAGAAGCCCTATAAGGTGTTCACTAAGTAGTTCAACCTTACTGGAACTGTAGACGCCACCGTTGATTCCATCTCGTGAATTCCTCCGCTGCCGTCTGGATAAGGAGAGGTGCCTTAGTGGAAACACCTCTCCCCACCTCTCTCGTTTGCTGCCCCCAACAACCTTCCACTGGGGTTGGAACCCAATCTCCAGTTGAGGTAATAGGCACCCGATGTTCACCACGTGGAGGTGAGAGTAGGAGTTGATAGACAGAGGTTGGTTTTAAGAAAAAACCTGTGGACGCTTGTGTCCTCTTGAATGCACATGTCTACCATTTGAACATCTTCATTCACTTAGCCCTTTGAAAAGTCGATACGTGTTTTCATAATCGAGTGTTTATTAATTTGCATTTGTGAGTCGACATTCCGAAATGTTATTTTTTTAAATTGATATTTTGAAGTACTTAACCCTTGAAAAAAACCCATTGGATTCATTTTTTTGATTTTCATAATGAAACCACAAACAACTTAAAAAAAAAATACTTTAAAACACTTAAATTTACTTTTATTAATACATACTATTATTATATAAGCGAAAGTAACTCACGCTTAAACTACTGAACCAATTTGCATGAAATTTGGTATGGAGATATTTTGATAACCATAAGAAAGGACCCCGGGAAAATGACGCATTCCGAAGGGAAAATTCAGGTGGGCCGATCGCTCTTACGCCTGAATTACTAAACAGATTTAAATGAAATTTAGTAAGGAGATAGTTTGAGAAAGGACATGAGTTAATTTTGACCTGGGGAAAACAACGCATTCCCATGGGACAAATTACTTTCCGGGGAATCTGATCGCTTTCACTCCTAAATTACCAAAGATTTCAATAATATTTGGATTCAATTTGTATTACGGTAAAACAACGCATTCCCAACCCTTATAAAATAAGTTGTCAAATATGTTAAACTTATCATACACGTATATAAACGCGGGCTTCGCGCACCACGTGCCTCAAGCTCTGAACGTTAAACGTAACCTGTGGCTCCCGCCAAGTACCAAAAATGATAATTTTAAACCTAAACTTTGCTATGCTCAACCTTTCATCGCCAAACACGGGCCATGTAGGTACAACAAATAATTCACTGCTTCGGTAAGTGAAGTTAAATTTTCGATATATATTCAAATAACATATCCAATATTTCTAGGAGTTTTTAACACCATTTTGAAAACGGTCGTTCAATTGTACTGAGTAACCACGTGCAAATCGTAAAAAATATCGGGACCAAAAAACATATAATTATGTTAATTTGGTGGAAAACTGACAACTTGACATTCACCACCGCTTAAGATGTTCTAATTACTTTAATAAACCGGTAAGATATTGTGGTGCCGATGAAACATATACATGTACACATATATTTAATAAATTCAAATTACGGATTGTCTTCACCTAAACATTGTAACTTAAAACTTGCAATTATTTTTTAATTCTATTTTTGAAGCATACAAAATTGAGTACGAACCAAGAACTATTATCGCCTTTAACTCAAAAACTATCATCAGTTTACGTAACTGGACACATCCTTCATACGAAAAAGCAAAACAACGTCTAACGGATCAGCTAGTATTCTCTTTGTAAAATTGTGTACTAAGAAGAAATCTTAAAAAAAACCTCATACATTGTAATAGTCTTAAAAATGCAATATCATTTGAAGCACATCCACCAGTGCCAAAAACTTATCTAAAAAATCTCGTTACACTTGCGTAATTACGTATAAAACCATCACTGTATAATAGTTTTGATAAATTAATGACAATAAAAATAGCATCACAAAGATTACAAAGCTGAGTGTGTTTGCCACATTGTCATTTATTCTAAGTTAAAATGTTTACACAATATATACATTTATATTTCCCAGGTCCGTAGTTAAAAACTGATGCAACGTTTTTTCCTAGCGTTTCCTAGTTGTTTCAACAACTACTTTTAAAAATGCGATGGCTTTTTTTTATTGTACACTACCTCTTTTCAAGTTATACGCTTTGAATCGACATAAATTTGTAAGTCATCTGATGGATAAGAAACTGTAAGTTACAACAGTGCCTCGTTCAGTAAAAACTATCCATATGCACCCTTTCATCTCAGCGCTGGTGTTGTTTCCTGCTTTAAAACGGAGCCTAGGTAGACAAAGCTCTTAACTACCTAAAAGTTATGTCTGTCGATGGTGAAGTTTTGACCGAAACGTGCGTCGTCGGTGCTGTTGATCCTTTCTTTAAAAAATCATGTACTCTGTTTTACCCTCAATAACCGCTTAAGCCATTTCTTGCCACCTCTGCCCCAATACCAACAAAATCCCATTTGCCATCACGTTGATATCTCCCAATTATGTCAATGTCATCAGCATATTCCAGTAATTAGACAAACTTTTTAAAGATATTGCCTCTATAGCTCTACTATTTTAAGGCCGATGTTAATGAAATAGCTTAACAGCGTATCACCTTGCCTTAAGACTTTTTTGACAACTAAAGGTTCGGATAGGTTTAATTACGGCCGAGTTTTTCAGCGATGCCAAAAGTAGAGCTTTCCCTAAACACTTCGCCCCTTTAAATGCTGTCATATGTGGCCTTTAAAGCGTTGAAGAGATGGTGGGTCTCAATTTGATAATTAATGTTCCCATGCGATTGTAGCCGTTCGACGCTATATCTTCTCCCAGCCTCCCCCTTTTTTTCCTTAGGTCTGCCTTCGCTTTACGAGGTCGTGGTCTGAGTTGATGTTACCTCCTCGGAAAGTTCGGACTTCCATGTTCCATGGCCATTTTGATTGACGGTAGATTGTTCTGGGAAACTGCAGTTCCTTTGTGAATTTTAAGGTAAAAAAAGGTGGAAAACGCGTACTCATCTCATATTTTTTTGACAGGGTCAATGGCCTCAGCGCCATAAATGAGAACCGGGATGATGAGTGTCTTATAGATGGTGATTTCAGATGCTTAAGAGATTACTTTACTTCTCAATTGCTTTTTAAATCCAAAGAAGCAGCGATTTGCAACAGTTATTCTTCGTTTGATTTCAGCGCTAGTGTTGTTGTCTGTGTTTATAGCGGTGCCTAGGTAGACTAAGTCCTCAACAACCTCAAAGTTATAGCTGTTCATGGTGACGTTTTGTCCAAAACGTCGTTGTTCAATGTCCTTTTTATGATTACAGCATATACTTAGTCTTATACTCATTGGCCACTTAACCCATCTTCTCCGCTTCCGTCGCAATGCTGAAAAACGCTCCACTTACATCACGCTTTGATCTTCCAATTATGTCAATATCATCTGCGTATCCGAGTAATTGGATGGACCTTTGGAGGATTGTGCCTCTAGTGTTTACTGTTGAGTTTTGCACAATCCTTTCCAGAACGATGTTGAAGAAGTCGCATGACTGCATCGCCTTGTCTAAAACCTTTTTGATATCAAATGCATCGGTAAGATCTTTTCCGACCTTGATATAGCAGCGTGCATTCTCCATCGTCATTCTGCACAAACGGATAAGTTTGACAGAGATGCCAAAACTAGACAATGCCTCTGTATAGTTGGCCCAATTAAGAGGGTCACCTTTTTTAAGTAGGGCAAACTATGCTGAGGTTCGACTCAACGGGCATACTTTCTTCCGACCATATTTTGCAGATGAGTTGGGTCCTTGCTCCCTACCAAGTCATCGGCTGCGGCTTTGAATAGTTCGGCAGCAATTTTAACCTTCTTAGCTTGGCTTCGAAATCGGCCACAACAATTTTAATATCGTAGCTAGGACACTGCTCATACGCTTTTGTGCAAGAGCTCCAAGAACATATCCTATGGTGTTGTCATCCTTCTCTTCGTTTTGGGGCGTGTGCGCATATTGCAGAATTAAGCCTGAGGCGCTCGTTGATGCACCTATAGCTCAAGACTTGTTGCCTTAGTCTGGCTTTGTCCTTAAATCATCTGCGTGGGTTGTCAACAGTAAATCCATCCATTTTCGAAGCTTGTTAGTGTTTCGCAACTGGGTTTTCTTTATTTGGTCAGCAAGTCACCCTGACGCACAACCTTCAACATATAGAATCAGGTCCTTGATTTCATTCCATCTCGGGAATGCCTCCACGGCCGTCTGGTTAAAAGGAGTATATCTTACTGGACAAACTCTTCCTTCTCTCTCGTTTACTACTCTCATCAATATACCACTCTGGTTAGAACCCGATCTCCAGATGAGGTACTAAGCACCCGATGTTCACCGCGGGTAGGTGAGAGTAGGCGTTGGTAGACAGATTTGGGTTTTTGAAAAAAACACTTGTGCTTATTTTCTCTTGAATGCACATTGCGTATCACATTTTTTGAAATGTCAAAGCAAAATAAATTTTGTGGACTTTTAACATTTCTCGAACTTAAGTTTGTTTGATGGTCCCGGCCCTGGAATCTTTGAAATGAGCTGTGCATCAGGTCTGAAATGATTGCCATCTTACTTTTTGCTCTGCAACAATTTAACATTCGCTAAATCTTTATCTTCAAATTGCAGGAACCCTTCAACAAATAAATCCTCTCAGCTAACGAAAGTTCTTCGTTTTTATTTGCTTGCATTTTTGAACGTTGGTAGGTACAATAATAATGACTAAATGGCAAATAAGTTTAAAAAACATATCAAAATCCAAATGCAAATTCCTCTGCTGCGGCATGATTGTCGTCTAATTACAGGGACGTGGCCCCAATGCTTAGCGTCCATAATATAGGTTCTTATAATATGCATATGCTATGCACCTCTGCGTGATGCATTGCATATTATATGCAAGCCACGCTAATGGGCCTGTTACCACGAGTTGTGCGCGACAATGCAACTATATAGACCTACACAGATACGTTCTCGTAAACGCTCGTGCTCCGCATTTAAATATATCGAGCTGGCAAATCAGTTAGACTTATTTTTTGGTGTGTTTTTGTGTAATTTGAATTTGAAATGCCAATTGTTTTTGTGTCTGGTTTGGCTGTCATACCAATTACCCACTCGGCAATCAGCGTGTCGGTGCCGTCTACTTTGTACTTAAATGTTAATCCTTTCGTTTTATTTGCTTTTGTCGGTGCGGTTTTCTCGTACCGACAACGAATGTCTATAGTCTTTGGTTCTATTTGCTGTTTAATGGCGGAAAAAAGCAAATTGCTGAGTGGTTTGTCGTTTGTACGTTATTTGCGGTGCGGTGTGGCCTCGATGATGGGCCTGAGGGGGCATTGTTTTTGTCGGAGGAAATTGTCTGCCATTTTGGCATGCCAATTGGTAGTTGGAATTAAGTTTTAGTTTATTTGTTCTCGAATAGTTATCTATCACTGGTTGCTTTGTTTAAGCCTCGTTTTTTGTTTTGCTAATGTAAATTTGAGTTGAAAAGGTATTGTAAAATAGTGTAAGAATAATGGAAAACAATAATAGGTTCAAGTTTGTTTGTTAAGGTCTATTGGTCTTTACTCATTTGCCAATGACACGCGATATTATTCATTTGTATACATTATACATTATATACCCACTATACAAACAAAGCCATTCACATTAGTCAATCAAATTATTGTAGACGTAAGTCGGCACGAGGACTATATTCATACAAAAGCACTTAGATATTTACCCAATCATTATTCTTGTTTTATTGATTAAACTTTTAATATTTGCTTTCGCTTCGATCAATGAAAAATAATGAGTGATTGTTGCATTAAAACGTTTTTTTAATCAATATTATTTGTAAGTTAAGATCGTATACATTGAAATTGTATTTTTAAGGCCTCTACGTTAAAATAACTCTGATTGAAAACTCTCTGATTTCATTTAAATCCATGAAAATTTGATCTTAAATCCAATTTTTCAAGCAACTGTGAACTGCTGCATGTGCTACGGTACCCACGTTTTTGGATATTTACAACTGGAGGAGTTTGAAGCCGTGCAAAGGTATTTCTTCAAACGCTTGTCCAGATTTCCTTCTTCAACGCCCAATTATGCTATATATGTAGGGTCTGGCATAACACCTCTTTACATTACAAACCTTAAAACCAACTTAGACTACAAATTGAAAGTTATAAGGAGGGATGAAAGAAGCCATCACAAATCCGTTATGACAAGGCTTATGCAAACAAATGCCTCCCTGTTTAAGGAATGGAACCAGATAGCTTCTTCAAATAACAGTGATCTATTCTTTTTGGGCTCAAATTTGAATCGATGGCACACCATGTTCAATGATCTGATGGCCAGAACTGATGAACATAACTTCAGTGAACATCTTTTAAGAGCCTTAACAACATTATCAAGAAATGTTGGGTGACAATCAACAATACAAAAAATAAGATCAATAAATATTTCAAAGATAGTATAACTGATATATAAAAAGAGTAGGTATATACATACATTCATAGATACTAAATAATTCATCATAAAATTCAGAAAAAAATAGCAACAAAATGGTACATATTTTTTATGATTATAAAACTGTGATACAAAATTCAATAATAGTTATCAATATAATTTAAATGAATTGTAAAAAGCCAGTCTTTTACTTTTTTTTAAGAAAGAGTTTAAGTTTTGAACTGTTCTGATAGACAAAGGTAATTTGTGGCAGTATAAAAGTTAGAGGAATGAGTCTTATGGACAGTCATGTTGTTTATTCTTAGATTATATAACTGCGAATTTCTACTAGGAATGTTACCGCTTTGCTTAAAAAATTCTTTAAGTACTTTGAAAATATACAGATATCTCAAAGATAGGATTCGCAATTTCTTGTTTAAATGCCAACTTTCAGTATTACGATTTTTATTGCAAATAATTCTAATAAGATCTTTTTGGGCAGCCAATTACGGTCAAAGTAGAATTCACAGAATCAATTTTGAAACAAAAATCGGAACAAGAATATTTATGTTGGAAATTAGGTTTACCACAATTATTGTGAATTGGAAAGCTAAACTGCCTACAACTCGAAGCATGAAAAAATATATTGTAATTACAGACTGGATGGCCAGGTGTTTTAAAAGTCATGAATTTAGTTTTTTCACTAATTATTAACTTATGGTTAGAAAACCTAGTTCTTATGACTTCGAGATCTTCTTCAATTAGTAAAACGCAATTAAAATCCGAATTAGACTGGTAGGTAAATGATATATCATCAGCAAATGCCGTTGAAAGGCCTTTTAATCGAAGCTTAAAAATATAGTTAATATATATAAGGAAAATAAAGGGCCGAGTACAGATCCCTGTGGTACTCCATTTTTAAAAAACGAGCTTCACTTTGTGTACCATTAATAATAACTTTTTGAACTCTTCCCTTTAAGTATGATTTTAACCACTGAAAAATTACTCCCTTAAATCCTGCATTATACAACTTACCTAAAAGTAAATCGTGGTCAACCATATCAATGCTTTTGTCATATCAATGAAGAGAGCCATTGGAGATGTATTATAATTCAAACTGCCCCGTAAAGATGACTGCATAGCCTAAGAATTGGATCTTCGGTTGATTTTCCTGAACGAGAACCAAATTGATATTCACTAAAAATCCTATTTTTATTCAGGAAAGAAGTAATTCTATTAATCATAAGTTTTTCAAAAATTTTTGAAAGATTAGAAAGAATAGAAATAGGTCGGAAGTTAACCATATTTTTCTTATCTCCCTTTTTAAAGAGGGAAATAAACTCAGCGCATTTAAATTGTTCAGGAAAACAGCCATGTTCAACACTTAAGTTAAATAATGTAACTTAAAACATCTGAAACATAGAATGAAATTTTTTTAAGTACGTTACTAGATATTTCATCTGAAGTGCAAGAATTTTTATGCATCTGGACAATGTTGATTATAACAATCACAATCATCACCGGTATTACTAGATGGCTTCAATATTTTAGATATTTCCGTAGAATATTCATTAAATTTGTTTGATAAACAGTTAACATTAGTTAGAGGAACATTATTAACTACAATAGTTTATATTACGTTTGGCTTTTTTGTTTTAACTAAAATCTAAATTTTGATTTTTCAAATAAGTTACAATAATACTTTTCGCGAGTCAATTCAACATTTGTACTAACGGCTTTACAAAGTGTGAGGTAATACTTTTTTAGCTTTACATTATTTGGATGTTTTTTTTTTTAGCTTAATACTAATTGTGTTCTTGTTTTTAATCTGCTTAAGAGTCTTATTCATCCAACGCTTTAGAAATGTTTTTTTATTAGAATTTTTTATCGACACAGAAGTACATGACTCTATATGTTTTTGCAAGATCCGTTTCCGAATAAACCTTATCCCAAAATTCATGCATCAAAATATTCTGCAATAATATGTAATTGGTGGTATAATACTCTTTTCTTTGTGTTACTGAAGTAGAATTTAGATTATTTTGTAACTCAAGAAATAAAATGATCGATTTATGATCAGTAATATTTTGGTCAAGAACACTTCCAAAAAAATTTGATTTATTACTGACTTTAAAACGAGTAAAAATGTGGTCAATGCAAGTACTTGAAGATTCAGTTACGTGAGTTGGTTCATTAATAATTCCCTTTAGACCATTAGAAGCTATAAGAAACAAATATTTATCACTGTCTTTGTCGGATACGTTTAAGATATCAATATTAATATCTCCAATTGAAATTAAATTAAGTTTTTAAAGTTTTATTTATACAAAGAATTTGACTCTAAAATACCTCTATAAACAAACTTTTACTAAACACGTGCAATCTGTAGAAACATAACATTGTATAGACAACTTTAGAACATCCGAGCTGCAAATGTCGATTTTTGAGAATTGGTAAACGAAATTTTCATCAATGTAAACTGCAACCCCACATGACGAACAAGATTCATTGCAACAACTAAAAAGCGCATAACCCGGTATATTATAAAGGCTCATTTCACACTCATAAACCCAGATCTCTGTTAGAACTATTATAGCTGGCAAATTTTTTAAATATCTCAATGTGATCTTGGAATTTAGACATTTTTTTCTGAGACTACGGATGTTTTGCTATATACAAAATCAATCATCTATAAAACTACTAAAAACTGGCACTTCACAAGTACTTTGAACTCAATAAGGAATAGGATTAACAATACTCATATCTTATCAAAATCAGAAATATAATTAATTCTTACAGAATTGTCACCCTCACTCCGCCTCATAAAAATATTTTCATTCCTAGTCCAAACGTATTTGACTCCTTTCGTTATTTTGAAAGCTAGTGCAATATTTAAAAGTTGACGCCTCTGATGAGTTAAGCAATCGTTTATGTATACATTCTCCGGTTAACCTTGTACTGTGTTCTGACAGAAATTCCTTCACTTTTTTGGGCCTCGACACGTATCTTTAGTTTTCGCGGATTTTTCCCAAGTTATTGCGATTTTTAATTGAGCAATTCCAAAGCTAAGTTCACATTGGTGACGAAGTTATCGGTTTGTGCTCGATGTTCAACAGACATCACCGCATAATAAAAACAACCAAGTCCGTACTTTGATCAGAGCTTTGCTATTACCAACTACTAGTTTTACGAAACATAAAAAGTTTTTTTTTTATTATTCGCACACTCAAGGGGATGAATACCCTAATGATGATTAATCACAGTGCGAGCTATTTGGAAGCGAGGATAGGATTTGAAAGGATATGCACGAATCCTTAAGACGCGACGGTGATCGAGAGATGCATAAGTTTCAGTTCGACAACGGTCACCTATCATTTTTAGAGCTTTTTTTTTAATTCTGTCCAAGAGACTCAAGTGGTTTATAGGAATACCTGCCCAAATATGGGAATTTTACTCAAGTTTTGGACGAATATAACAAGAAGGTTACGCTTTTGTGACAGTAGACAGCATTGCGTCTTCGAAGCATTAAATTCTACACGGTTT
The DNA here is from genome assembly GCF_945859685.1 of Eupeodes corollae. Classification (NCBI taxonomy): domain Eukaryota; kingdom Metazoa; phylum Arthropoda; class Insecta; order Diptera; family Syrphidae; genus Eupeodes; species Eupeodes corollae. Next base: position 13,778,468 of record NC_079147.1, on the reverse strand, counting down.
TTGATTCCTCATTGGACAATGCTGTCAAGATCAGAATTTATTGAGCTTATCATCCGAAGAACAAAGATGAGAATCTAAAAACGAATATGAGAAGCTGAGGGTATTGTCATCAGCGAAGGGTTAGAAGTTTCAAACAAAAGATCATTTATAAAAATAACGAAAAGTGTCGGAGACCAAACGGAACCCTGGGGCACACCAGCGTTCATTTTTTGGGTATCAGATTTGAACCCGTCCAATACTACTAAAATTGAACGGTCCGAAAGATAATTTCTAACCCAACGAGGAAGTGATTCATAAATACCAAATACTCTATCAAATGCTTTTGAAATATAAAGTGCAATAATCTTAAAACGATGTAAAGATTTGTTTCACTATTCGGTGAGATAAACCATGAGATCACCAGTGGATCTATTGCAACGAAAGCCATACTGCCGGTCAATAAGATTCCGTTCCTCAAGATATTTCTTAAGCTGAAAATTGATCAGCGTTTCCATGGCGTTTCCATTCGCAGGTACTGCCTCTTGCGAGGAATTGACAAATCCTTCAAGAGTAATTCTTTTCATGAAAAAGTGCTTTCTCAAACTAGCCGTTCGGATTCGGCATAAAATTGTAGGTCCCCTCCATTCCTGGCAACATTACTCGCACACAGGAATGGTTGAGAGTTGTAAGTCACTAGGCCCTGGTTCACAACGGACTGTTGAGCCATCCCATTTGATTTGATTTGAGATATGAAAACAAAAATTCCGGGGTGAAAATAGACCCCATGACACTATTGAACCAATTTTTGCAGTGATATGAAATAGGGTTTAGTAAAAACATTGTTATAAGTTAAATAAAAAGTTATTCTTCTTTTTTCACATTGATGCATTCACAGATTATAGTTAAGGTAAGATTTATTGTCTATGAAATATTTCCATGACCTCTTTTTGTAAAAATTGAAAATACTTTAGTAACAACCAATGAAATCTTTTATAAAATCCCTAAATTTTAATTGTAATTAAAGTTACACAAATAAAAAATTTAATTGGTTAGCATTCCTATAACAAAGTGAATTATAGATGGCTATTTCACTAGAGCAATATTTGTAAAAACAGCAACAAAACACGAGAAACAAATTCTTCCGTTTGAATGCCCAAATATGATGATTAAAGGGTTTAAATCAACATCCCTAGTACAAAGATGTGAATCTTAAAATGAAAATATACCGGTTTCAAGGTTGCAATTCATTTTCTTTAGGGTAAGATGTTTTAAGTATAAAAACACAACAGTTTGAGATATTTCATTTTGAAACTCATTCAAATTTCTTGCAAACTGAGTAGATTAACTAACTAAACTGCTATTGAATTTATAAAAGCTTATCCATTTTGCGGTTTCAAAAGTATAGGGCTAAAATTCTTACTTGCATCCATATAAAGTCGACAGCTGTCATCAGTGCTTTAAGAGGAAATTATGTTTACATAATCGTCCAACTACGCTATAGCAATTGGCAAAATTATGAAGAAATTTGAGGAGACGGAATTGGTTACAGATATTGTAAGGCCTGTGCATCATAGTTTCAAGTGAAAGTACTGCCAAAGACCCAAATCTGTCGATTCCCCGTTTTTATTTGAGGTGTATTTAGAAATTCAAAAATATTTATCTTAAATCTTTTAAAAGTTAATCAGCGAGAGTCTATAAAGAAAGACGAGGGTATAATAATCATATAAGATCTACCTGCTTGTTAAAAGTAAGGCCAACAAATTTTTGAAATTAATCTGCTTACCACTAATTCCTTAAATTGTACATAATTTGTAAAAAATGAGATAGATATTTTGTTTTTAAAAAGATTCCATAAAATAAGAGCCAATTTAATTAAAGATTTAAATGCACTGTAAAATCATATAAAAATTTGTGTACCTACATACATAATTTATTGAAATTGAATTTTGATCATCATACACATTACCCGTGATTTGTTGGGAAATCTATCCATAGTAAAGTAGGATTTTACACGAATAACAAAAACAATATCCATAGTGAGAATAACACCGATAAAAGTTAGAGTAGAATCTCACTATGGATAGGTTTTTGACATTTAGACGAACCTCGAATGGATCTTATGTGATTTCGTTCTCAAATGTTGGTACGATTGATCTTGCATTTGTATCTCGATGGCTGTGTTCGTTGAGTAGTTCTGCATTTAGAATCATGTGTGTTTTCCACTGCGGAAAAAACGGATCTATTACTGTTGATATTATTTTGTTTTGTTAGTGAAAATGGACTAACTGGGCTTATTTTGCATGGAAAAACAATAGAAAAGATATTTATGTTTTGCTATGTTTCCAAAAAAGGTTTATCTCAGTTTAGAATAGATAAATCTCAACTCGATTCAGGTATATAAAGAATTGAGGCGAGCTTCAAGCTCGCTTTAACACCATATGTTAATGTACCTAGTAGTCTACGAACAAATCCCCTTTTTGAAGTTTTTATTATTATTTTGACAGATCTTCTTTCAGTTGTACCAATTTTTAAATACAAAAGTCTGGCCAATGCGGATCGTTTTGGTGGGAATTTGAAATGCAAACAAAACGCACGTGTTCTAGAGGGAAAAAGGTTGTATAAAAGTCTTCAAGGTTTTAAAATAAAACTGCATTTTTTAAATTCTCAAATGACGGCGGCGTTTTCTTCATCTAAAGCTTTACAAGGTATGGTAAAGGAAACTGAAAGTCTTAACTGCTCTTTTTAAACTAAATTTATGTGTCCTTATACATATTACACGACACATCTATGACTTTGACGGACACTTTGCTGAGAATTTAGAAATGTTAGCTTATAAAATGCTTATTTGTTGTGCAAAGCTTCAACGTTAATTAAAATGTTCAAGATTTCCTGACAAAGAGTTAGTTTACTTTTCCACCATTTTTTAACTTACTTCCATAAAATGGGATATTTAAAGATTTTTTGTTTTATCTACTCATTGGGAGTTATTGTAATCAGTCCAATTTTTTAATTTAATAATGTTGCCATTTCTCAACGTATATCGACCTCAAATAATATGCAGATTATAACACAGAAAGAAGCAGAAAGGACTTATAAACAAATTGAGTTAATGATTTTTTATGACAGCTATTTAAAGAAATGAACAATTTGGTTGATTCTTAATACCACTCGAACGAATTACACTAGCAACTTTAATTACATTTTACAAACAGATAGTAGCTTTATTTTTATATTTGGCCACTATTTGATAAATATAACAAAAAAAAACAGTTCACAGTTTTCTTTAAAAAATACTGAAAAAACTACTGAAAACCATTAACTGAAATATATCGGGAATACATAAAAGAATTATTATTTTTATAATAAGCGCACACTCAAGGGGATAATAATACCCTTATTATGTTGACACTTTATGAGCACTATCAAAGGGAGAGAGGGGTTGAAAAGAGGTGTCGGGGCACATTGGTTTTGGATTCCTAAATATTACAATGACTGGGGAAGACAGAGTGTGGCAAGGCATTCCACATTCGCATAGTACGGCTAAAGAACGAATTTCTGTACTTGTCAGTACCACCGAACTTGTGCTTGAGGGTATATTAATGAGCATTCCTAGAAGCGGAAGTAGATTTAGATTTTTTAGATTAATTAGATTAGAAAGACTATTAATATAAAAATTTTAAGACCTGGTTTTGAAACCGTCGGTCACATTTACAGATAATCGAATAAAAATTGTATTTAATTTAATTTATACATTTTTTCATAGTTCGCATAATAATAAAAAGTGCATTTAAAACATTATAAAGTAGAAGATGAATTTACGAAAATCAAAAGCATTCCATTCTGATTCTATTTCTATAAGTCATGGCAATCGAATAAATTTATAAAGCTTGTTCCAGCCCAACATTCCATTTAAAATCTCTATTACTTCTTCAACATCCAATCGATTTCTGCCAAAAACGTAACATCGAACTTTTTGTAAAATTGGACATGATCCTAGAAAATGAGCAAAACTTTCTCTTCAGTGGGTGTTGCAAAGATCACATTCAAGAGGTAAGTCTGGCCTATGGAAATAAAGTTTAGAGTTAGGATTTCCACTCTTTCCCGTAAAATCGTAGATATCATATTGGTGTAGTGCTTGTCGTGAAAATAATTTGGTTTACCTAGGGCGAAGTTGAGTCTGCTGTAGTATTCTCTATAATGTGAATCCTTGGCCTTGAACTGTTTAAGGGCTATTCCTCTAGAGCATAAACCATTAAAATAACTGTAAGATAGGGTGAGACAAGAAACATTTCGACTTAAATCCATTCAATACAACTTGTACTGAAAGATTCGAATGGTATTTACCTATCCAATGGAGGGATTCATGAAAATCGAAAGCACGCATTTTCAATAAGAGAGTCTGATGCCAAACCCTATCAAATGCTTTTGAAATATCAACTACAATAATATAACTTTCTCCAAAACGATGTAAAGATTTGTTCCACTGTTCGGTGAGATGAACCAAGAGATCATAACTGGACCTTTTGCTACGAAAGCCGCAATGTCGGTCATTTAGAAGCTTCGACATTCGAGATATGTATTTCTTGAGCTGATAATTAATTAGCGTTTCCATGACCTTGGAAAGAAGGGACGTAAGTGCAATTGGTCGGTAATTAGACGGTGAGAAAGATTCGCCTTTTGTCGTGTACAAAATATTGTTGCCTATATTATGTTTTAATCTTAATAAAATCCAATTGACAGTTTTAAATAAAATGAAAACAAACACATTTTCTAAAAAAACTTAAAATTAAATTTGGTGTTATAATGTTTTGTAATATTTAAAGACAGTGTTTTTCTGTACAAATAAATTTATTTAACTTCTCAAAAACATCTCCAAATGAAACAGATTGAACTTAAGTTGCGGACTGCACATCTACTCGTCCATTAATTTCCCTTAATAATAAAATTGACTTATTACAAAAAATATACCATTCAAAAATATTCCATTTAAAAGGTCTAACTTTTGCCAAATTTGCTAACAAGGTCTTATTTTTGTGGATATTCAAAATCCCAAAAACTATATAAGCTTAAAAAAAATTGTTTATCTTACATTTTTGAGAATACATTTTTTTAACAAAGTCTCAGCCATGTAGTAAATGACTTACTTCACTTTTAAATATGATTGTTGTTGGTAGTAGGTGGTTCGAACAGGAAACTCTTACAAATATAATCATTACTATTTAATTCTATTTGGCAAAAACGAAGGCAAGTTGATAAAATGCCAAATAACTAATTTATAAATTGAGTTTTTAAAAAAAATGTATGGAAAACAATATCAGCTAAATAGGCTCCACTACTGCTGTTGCAGCGCCATAACCTTTTCCTGAAAATTTTCCATGACCAATTCGCTCATTTTTGGATAACCGTGATAATTTAACTTATTCCATCTTAACGACTTGAATAGGTGTTAAATCATTAGGAAATAACTTATTTTTAACGTGAGCTGCAAGGTTTATTCTTAGAACTCTTTTTAAAGAAAAAATATAACATAATTTTCAAGAAGCCATCAGCCTCATTTATCCATAGAATATGAAAGTAAGGTAGGAAAGAGTCATTGTACGTTGTAAGCTGTATAAATGGCATTATTGTATTTATGTTCGTACGTTTTGGTTTTTGTAGTTTTTCAAACCTATCATTATTTCAGAAACAAAATTGTTTAAATTAGGCAAACTTATTTTGCCTACAAATTGTAGAAAATGCAGCTATTATCTCTAAAAACAAACAATTATACAAAATAGATGATAATTTTTCAAAATATTTACATACAACGGACAATTGTCCCAGTTACCTGTCCACCTTAAAAACAAACGGAATATAATTTATGATGCAATTCACTAACAAAACTGTTACCTAATTATATAGACCATAATAACTTACAAAGGAATTTAAGATCTATAGTTCGAAATTAAAAAAACACCTCTTGGATAGCAATTATATGAGAAATACAATGTATCTTATTTCCATTGAGTCGTTGGTAAAAGTCGGTAGGTATATGGGCAGGACCATGAATTCTTCTTACTTCCCCTATCCCAACAGCTCAGCATGGTTCGGAGGGTCACCTGCCACAGAAATACCAAAACGCCAACAGTCCGTCTTCAGAGACAGACTTTCATCATCAAACATCGAAACTCTTCGAATCAAGCAATCAAATTCAACAAAAGATTCGGACATGGCCCAGTTGCAGTCCAGCAATCCCGCAGTCCCGCAGTCGCGTAGTCAGTCGAACAAACAATAAAAGGAACACACTCTCCCATGAGATAAAACACCAAATTGGAAGCTCCGAACGGATCCGAAAAGGGAAAATTATATGCAATTACCCCAACAGCTCATTTGTTTTTGTGTGCCCCATTCAAGGAGCGTATACCAAAAAATCGTTAGTTCTGAAAGGCGAACGCGCTGCGCCATCCCAGTCCCGCTCCCGGCCCAGGATGATTGTACGTTACGCTGCTGATGGTTTGTTCTTGCTGTCCGTTAGTATGCACCACATCATCAGAGCAGAGCAGAGGAACAGACGGATTGACGGATGGACGATGAGGCGCGTCTGAATCAAATAATATTTACTCTACGAATTCATCTTCCACGAAGATCAATGGGCCGCGCCATCGCCAGAGCCCATCAATACAGATACCACCGAACTCCAAAGGTGTAAGGACTAATTAAAGGGCACTTCAAATAATTGGACTCACATGAGACCTCCTAGATGACGCCTGACGCCACCACTGCACCGGTCCGGTATGGTCGGCTACTCTTTGGTTTGGTCATCATCTACTAATATGGGAGTGTGCGACCCGCCTAATCAAGTGTCGGCCCGAATGACTGGGCCAAGTGCAATTGGTCAGATTGATGGATGTGGAGCGATTAATGGCTTTCATTCGATTTGTATATAGTGAAAGGATCACCGCTTTCTGATACATCTGGAAGTCCATTAGGACAGCCTTTGAAAAGAGAACGCTGCTGTTGTGCTGATGGTAAACAGTTTAATCAAATCGAATGTAGATTCCGAATGTGAATCCGAAGTATCATTTTGGAAATCGATGGGCAATGATTATTTATTTAACAGGTGTATATTGTTTGGGATTGCTCTTATGAGTTAAAGAAAAGGATTAACATTCAATTGTGTGTCTTTGTTGAATTAGAAAATTTTAAATGTATATCACTCCTTTTAGCAGGTGCCGGAGTTGAAATAATTGATGAAATTACTTATGGCTTCCAAAGACTGAAGAAAAGCAATATTTATAAGTAAGGTAGGAAAAAGTTAAATAGTGCTTTCGAAAGAAATTTAAATTAATGCAGATGGCTATACAGATCGGAAGCGGCAACTCAAGGCATTATTAATATCTTTAACATGTGTTTGTTTAAAAAGAGTTGAAGGAAAATTGGGAAGGACTTAAGAAGAGATTCTGGTCCCAATTGTTCTTAAAATTTTGAATATCAAACTGGTAGGAAAAACAGAGTTCAGTAAAGCATTCCACATTCTCGATGTGTTACTAAAAAAGGAATCTTTAAACTTGACAGCACGTCCGAAACTGAGTATTGGAACTGCGAGTACTACTGCTGATTTGTTTGAGGAGCCAAGCATCAAGCCGATTCGACAGAACGTTGCTTTTAATACATGATGTGGTTTTACTTGTCTCCAAGTTGTAGTTAAAGAGTTTATTATTTCTTATAGTAATTTTTAACTTCCCATTTATTGTAATGGGTCGGACTTGTCAAATTGAAAATTTTGACATTTCTCGACGTTTCAAAGTCCCTAGTTTCGAAATAAAAGATTTTTAGAAAGATGTTTGTGAGTGCGTGTGTACGTTCCTTCGTACGTCCGTATGTCCGTACGTTCGCTACGTTTTTTCGTCGTCCATAGCTCAAGAACCAGAAAAAGTATCGACTTCAAATAAATTTTGTTATACAGATAATATAACAAAATTGCGTGGGTGGTTTTTTACCATAATAATTTAAAAAAAGGTGAACATTTTGGTTAACCCGAAATATCTCACGAACCACAAACGCTAGAGACTTGAATTAAATTGTATTTATATATTGTAACGTGATACTAAACACGTATATTTTTTGAGAAAAATCGAATGGACAGTTTTTTGTATAAAACATAAAAATCTTAAAAAAACATTACTCAAAGTTGGTAAAAAATGAAAATCGACTCAAATATCTTTTCAAAAATTTGAGATTATGGCTTCCAAATTATTTTTATCTTATAGGAAATATTGTTTTCAACATTCAATTTTTGTTAAAAAAAATAGTAAAATTGATAAAAGTTGGTAAAAATTGATTTTCGACTTGAATATCTTTTAAAAGCTTTGAGATTTTGGCTTCAGGTTTTGAGGAACAAAGAAAGTTTTTACAAAATTCAAAAAATTGGTGATGGTTTTTTTTAAAGTTCGAATTATGAAAGTTTATTTTTTTTCCACTTCTAGAAAAAACATTTTTTAAATTTTAGGTTAGTTTATTTTTAATTGTTACTGACACATTAAGATAAATCTTATAAGGTAGTGAAAGTTTATGAATAAATAATATCTATAGTATAAAAGTGAATTTATTTATTTATTCTAAACAATTTACAAAATTAATTTATAAATTATTTACTAAGACTTCAGGGCGACAATGCCATTTGAAGTCGTTTTTTAAGTTTAAAAATGAATTTAAGTTAAGATTAATTTATAATGATTAAATATAAAAATTATTTAAAAAGATATGATTTAAATATCCAAAAATGTATGATGAGGTGTTGTTGTGCTAATTTGATGTATCTTAAAGATTCAGGGTTGGCAGGATCTAGTAGTTCCGCAAGTTGTTGTTCACTGCTTGAAGAACCGTTGGCGTCAGTAATTATTTTTGATGCAGGGCATGTAATTAGACAATGATATACTGACAATTCGACGTTACTAAAATTGCATTTCTCTAGATTTTCTCTGGTGTAATAATGCCTACTGTTGAAAAGTGTTTTTTCCAGCCTCATACGGAGTAATTTAATGCAGTTTTCTCTGGTAAGGTTTTTACTGTAGGGAGCACGCTTGTGGTGATTTTCGTCCATTCGAAAGAAAGTTTGACTACTTTCCCACAAAGTGGCTATCTCTTTCTCTAAGTGTGCTGCTAATATTTTTTTAATTAAAAGCGATGATTCTGGTACTTCAATTGTTAATGCTTAGTTAAAAGTGTCCTTAACTGCGGTGTCAGCATCTTGGTTGCCCTTGATGCCTACATGTCCAGGTACCCAAGCCAAGCAAGTATCTTTGGAAGAGTATAAGAGACTTCTCACGTTTTCTAAGGACTGGCATTAATTGAAACCACTTTTAAGGCCGTTTAGTATGCTGAGGTTGTCATTATTTTTTTTCCTTCAGGTAGATTCTTGGTGAAAGATAAACATTTCAGAATTGCAGTAAGTTCTGAAATATAACTTCCAGTTGAATCGGGAAGAAGTCCTTGGTAGATTATTTATGAATTTTCATTTGATTCTAATTCTACTACTGCATAAGAGGAGTTTGGATCCTTAAACGAACCATCTGTATAAAAAATACGATCGGCTTTTTTATCAGCGATCATCTGACTATGAAGTCCTTTAAATTGTTGATCCGGTGTATTGTTTTTCTTATGACTTGCTAAGGAAGTGTCAATTAAGAGCAAATTTCGTTTCCAAGGTGGAGGATGACTCTGAACTACCTCATCTCTTGTTGTGAGGGAAAAAGGAAGAGGATAAAAAAGGACGTTATCTTATTTATTGCAGAGATGGTACCTTTGCGTGGCTTTTCTATGCTAAGCCATTTCTTCGTAGCCTTGTGTAAAGGGTGCAAGGGATTTCCCAGAGCCTTGCATGCAAGTGAAATTGATATTTTCTTAGCAAAGAGTTCAAATGGTAGATAACAAGCTTCTCTTCGAAGTTCTAATATAGGTGTTGTTTTTAGCGCACCTGTTGCCGTTCGGAAGCATTGGTTGATGGCAGCATTAATAGTTTTTACATTTTCCTTTGTAGTCAAACCATGTTGAAGAGAACCATCTACTAAAGTCTTAGCTAGTCGGATGGCGGCTTCTATATGGGGGCCTTTTTGTTTGGAGCAGATCATTTTGAGGGCATTATTGCGAAGTTTAAGTTGATTTGTTGCTTTTTTTATTTGAGAGTATCCTGAGTTCTCTTTTAAGTGGAATAGAAGTATTTCGCAGGGAAAGAGGAGAGAACAGGAGCACTTTCTTTTTCTGCAAATGTGAATAGCCTCGATCTTATTTGGTGGAACGGAAGCTCCACTTTCTTGCGCCCATTGATGGGTTGCTGAGTCGGTTGCTTCCAAAAGTTGTTTGACATGGTTTGGGTCTCCAGATGCTAGAGTATAGATGTTATCTGCATAGACACCAATAAAATCTAACCGTGTATTGGGTTATTAAGTTTAGATATCAATGAGTCGATATATGCATTGTATATTATTACAGAAAGTGGTGAACTCTGTGGAATACAATTCTCGAGTTGACTAATAGAACACATGTAACCGTCAACATTTACCTGAAAAGTTCTATTTGTCATAAATAAAATTATAGTTTTCAGGATACTTTTTGGGACATCCCATGAATGAAGTTGTCTAATAGCAGGGATGAATATCACTCTGTCAAAAGCCTTTGCAGGATCAGCTGACATAACAAAACTATGCTTCCGCATAGATAGGTTATCAGCTAGCTTATCCTCTAATAAGTGTAATAGGCTTTGTACACCTCTGTTCGGCCGGAAGGCATGTTGTGCGGGGTGTATCTTTTTTTCAATTACCCAACTGACTCTTCTCGCAATGATTTTTTAAAAATGTTTGGAGAGGACCGGGAGAAGTGATATCGGACGATATTCATCGAAGGAGTGACATATCCTTGGTTTTTTGGGAATAGGTTTAAGTTGTGCTCTTTTTCAATCATGTGGAATGTTTCCTGTACGTATAATATTGTTATAAAGGTCACATATTCCGGTTTTCAGGTTCTTATCGCAGGTTTCACCATTTTGTATGTAATCTTATCATTTCCAGCGGAAGATCCCTTTGCATTATGGATGGTCATCTCAAATTCAACAAGAGATATTTTCTCAGCTAGGAATTCTGATTGTGATGTTGAGGTTGAAAGATCATCAATCGAAATGTTTCGTTTGGTCGAGACAAGGGTTTCGGGGTAGCTGCTGTCAGATCCGGAGAATTTCTATAATTGTGCGAATGTGTTCGCTATAATTTCTGGGCCGTTGATGAGTTCTTGGTTAGATAACATGTAAGGAAAATGTTGTGATGGTTAAGACACTTTAAACGATAATAAATTAAATAAGTTCATCTGTTTGATACTGAAAACCGAAGTTGTTCATAAAGATATGTTGGTTTTCGAGTAGTTATAATTTTGAAAAGTAGAATTAATGTTCGGGGTTTGATTAAGTTGTCGAAAGACATTTTTAAAAAGCTACGTCTCAGATGAGAAACATGGTCATATCTTTTTAATCCATAAATATATCGTATGACATCTCTTAAAGGCTACTTTTAATTTGTTTTTGATATAGAAATCACAATTTGGTAAAACCAAAGACTTAGCAAGTAGAGTTTGTGTTTTAATCGGCGTAAGGCCTTGAGCAGTCCATAATGTTCTTAAAGTGCCATATGTTTTTCCTACTAATGAATTTATATTATGGTCATCCCATGTAAGAGTCCTATTGAAAACTACACCAAAGTTCCTAGAAGTGTTTACAAATTCTAATATGGTACCATTTAGCATGATTGACGGAAAATATGGCAAATCAAGTTCTTTTTTGGATAACACAAGGGATTTGCATTTGTTTGGGTAAAGAGCCAAACCGTTATCAGCTGCCCAATTTGAGATCCGCTCGAGATCCTGATTGATATCAAAAGCACAGTTTTCGATAAGGCCTAGTGAACAACTTCTATAGATTTGTATGTCGTCTACATAAAAGTGCTTTAAAGCGTCGGAAATAAGAGAAGCGATTTCGTTTATATACAGCGAGAATGCAGGGGTGATAAAATAGGAAACACCTTTAAGTAAAGGTAGGTATTTAGACAGACTATTATTCAAATAAACGGCTTGTTTTCTGTTGCTAAGATAAGAAAAAAGTAATTTTATTGCATCTGAAGAGTGCAGTTGTGCAGTTGTGTTGAGCGCGAAAGCCTGACTGAATTGGTACCAAAAATTTTGTTGCGGGTTATATAGAAGTTTAGTTGTTTTTGTATAATGCGTTCACAAAATTTACTGGAAGAATGGAAATTGGTCTTAAGTCCTCTAAAAAGGAGTTTTTGGGAATTGGAATTATTTTACCCATCTTCCATTTCTGAGGAAAAATTCCTGTTGTAAGAATTTTGCATTGGCAAAATTGATTTCAAAAATACAGGATTTAATTCATCAAGTCCTTCAGCAGTGGATTTTATTGACAGAAAGCTTTCCACAACATCTAGATTTAGATTGCTCACTCCTGAAAAGCTAAATGCAGGGTCTGGTCTACCAAAGGTAATGTTGAATCAGTGGATAGTTGAGTTGAAATTACATAGCTTGGATACAAATTTACGATTAAGTTCGTTCTTATCAATATTATTTAGAGTGTTTTGTCGTTGTTTACCAATTCCAAGCTTTCGAAGATTTTCCCAGAGTGTTCGACCATCACCATTAACGTTTAGTCGGCTAGAGAAAAATTGTTTTTTAGCATTTCTAATTTCTAGGACAACTTTATTACGTAGGGTCTTATAAGCTCTTCTTCCACCCGTAAAACTATCCAGCTTCTATAAGTTCAATCTCGTTGGTCCATTAATTGTTTAATTCTTTCACTAAGCCAGGGCTTCGGTTCACATTTATACTTTTTTGCTTTCAAAGGCAGGTGGCAGTTAAACAGCATTCTTAAGTTTTCATTTAGAAATTCCACTTGGTCATCCGGCGAAGGCAGAAGATAAATATTATCCCAAAAAATTGAACGAATAGCTATGTTGTTGAAGTGCTGACATGTTAACGTTTTTATAGTCCCTATATTTTATGATATTATTGTCGAAAGTAGGTTTAGTACAGGAATCATAAGTCAGCAAAATCAGGTCGTGTTTGGAGAAAACTGGAGCGGAGAGTTTATTATAAAAAACAACCCGATCTTTCTCAGTTACAAAAAAGAGGTCCAATAAAGTACTTGAAGTCATAGTAAAGTGTGTTGGTACAGACAAATTAACAGAATGCATATCCAAAGATTTCATATTTTCACTTAAGCTATCATCGACTAATAAGTTGCTATTAAAATCCCCGCATATAATAATATTTGTGGAATTTATTGTTATTTGGTTGATTGTATATAGGTTCTAAATCTACATTTCTATTCGGCCTATAAATAGTGCCTAGTAGAAGGTTATTGACTTCCATTATTATATCTACAAAAAGGTATTCGCATTGAGAATCCGAAGGCGAGAAAACTTTTTTTTTACAAATTAGACCCTCTTTGACATAAATTGCTTACTTCACCCCATCGGTATATCCTATCTGAGCAATATCTTTTAATACAGATAATTTGTAAATGGAATATACACACTAGACGTTGTCTTACTCGCGCTGGCAATTTGTATCGATTATTATTAAATTCGTGAATATAAAAACCAAATTTTTGCGTAAAATAAAACAATAAGTGCACTTTAATAGAAATTTATTTATTTCTTTTTGAAATTTAACTTATTTTTGGTGAAATACGAAAAACTAAAACTTTTTATAAATTGGCGCAAATCTCTCATCTGGTTTTTGCTCTATTTTTCTTATATACATCGTACACTTGTAATTTGACATTATTTACATAAACAACACCGATATGTCTCCGAAAGCGAAACGAAACTCTTTCTCCTCGCGTACACCTGCTACTCCAAACAACTCAAAAAATGAACAATACCGCTCTCCCGTTCGCAAAACCGCTCAAACACAACTCAATGTCAACGATTCAATGTGGGAAAAAATGGAAAAATGCCTTAAAAAACAGAGTGAGTCCATTACCGATTTTCTTTCGGGAAAAATTGTAGAATCCGAGCAAAATATAAAAGATCAGCTTACACGCGACTTAAACGAGCTTAAAGAAAATATAAATGCACTAAGCAATCGAGTGAAATAAAAACAAACTCAGCTCATACACCAGAAATAATTTCAATACGCAACGAATTACTTTCTACTAAAGATGAATTAAATGCTGTTAATCACTTATTGAATCAACAAGAAAACCATATGATCGCCTGTGATGCTTTTTTATTCGGAGTTCCGTACGTTGTCGATGAAAATTTAAGAAATATTTTCAATTTATTATGCCACTCTATTGATATTAAACCTCCCTCACTTCGTAATATTTATCGTACACGCACAAAAAACAATACACCTAACTCAGCAATAATGATCAAATTTAATACACCGTATGACAAAAATTTTGTGCTGCGAACTATCGCTAATTATAAAAAATCTAATAACAAGCAACTTTCCCTGGATAACATTGGATTGTCCACTTATCGCGATGAGGGAAGAAATCAAATTTATCTACGTGAGAGCTTAACAAAATACAACAAAAACTTATTGGAGCAGGCTCTATGCTTAAAGAAAAACAAATCCATTGCTTCAGCGTGTACGTTGCGTGGTATTGTTTATATTAAATGTAAACTCAGTGATGCTGCTGTTCCAGTTGATTCTATGATGACATTATAAAAAATTGCCAGACCAAAAGATGTCGAAAATAACATTGCTCAATAAATCAATTATACATATATTATTATTATCATTATTATTTTTAATTTTTATTACTATTATTATTCATCTTTATTTGCATACCTACATTCTCTTTTGTTGTTCGTTTGTAATATTATACACATTCGAGTACATTTATACGAAATATAATAACAATTGATATTGACAAATATCTACTGTTGATTTCTATAATACTTTATTGTATTATTTGCTTTGCTTTCATCACTTAAAATTAAATTGAATAAGAATTTTACTATGCATGATATTGGTGGAATGAGTTCAATGGTAAGGGTTTTGTGTAACCAAAAGGAAGGGCTAAGGGTGTGTCATCTAAATGCACAAAGCCTATTGCCTAAGATTGATGAGTTTCGAGATGTTTTTGAGGGTTCTGGTGTCGAGGTAGTTTGTGTCTCAGAAACTTGGCTATCTGAAAGCATAAATGATAATATGCAGCTCAGAACAAGGAAGTGAAATTGAATATCTGTTTATAGAAATTGCAGGCGCTCAAAGTAAAATTCTGGTTGGGTCGGTTTATAGACCAAACAATAATATAAATTTTCTGCCGCTTATGACATTACTCGAAGTTCTGACTCTATCATGTACTGATATATTAATATGTGGCGACTTTAATAGTAATTTGCTAACCCAAAACGATCTGCTGGATAGCTTACGCACCTTCAGTTTACACCTCGTTAACTCTATCCTACCTACTCATTTTTCTAATACAAGTTCTACTCTTTTAGACCTATTCTGGGTGAGTGATTTAAGAAAGGTTATACATTACGATCAATTATCTGCCCCAGCCTTTTCTAGACATGATTTAATCTACTTAACTTATGACTTTGACTTACAGGTTGTTACTCAAAGTTTCCAATTCAGGGATTTTCGAAATATTGATATTGAAGCGTTAGAGGTAAATGCTAGAAACATAAATTGGGATACCATCTTTAACCTGCCCTCGTCAGATCTTCAAGTCGATTTTCTCAACAAAAATGTTAAAAGGTTATATGATAACTTTGTTCAGGTACGATCAAAAGTCGTAGAAGCGGCAAATCAACCTTGGTTAACGTTGTATATCCGTTCCCTTATGATAAAGCGCGATCTTGCATATAAGGTTTGGGTACGATATCGACTATTAGAACTAAGGCGCACTTACTGCTCGCTACGTAACAAGGTGGTAACCGAAATAAGAAATGCCAAAAGGCGTAGTTTTTCAAATTACCTAAGCCATTCACAAGGAGGTCGAAAATTATGGGCAAGTCTGCGAAACTTTGGTTTATGCAAGAGTAAATTGTGCCTCAGCTCTGAAATAGATAAAAATATGTTGAACGAAAGATTTGTTAGTTCTTCTGTTGAAACCTCAAGTGCTTCAAATTCTCATTACCATGAAGTTGCTGGGCCTGCGTCAATAGAACCAATTGCCATCTCTGGTTTCGGTTTTTCCTCCGTCGAATCTGCCGATGTTGTTGAATCAATTCTCTCAATTAAATCAAAAGCCGTTGGCATTGACGATATACATCCATCATTTCTCAAAATTTTACTGCCTATTCTTCTACCATACTTAACCCATATTTTTAACTTCATCATCATGTCTGGTCACTATCCTATGCAATGGAAGCTAGCAAAAATCTTACCTATACCAAAGAATTCCAAAGGGATAGAGTTCAGGACAGTTGCTATTTTGTCCTTTTTGTCTAAAGTCTTTGAAAGACTCATTCAAAAACAATTAAATAATTTTCTTAATGCCAACAATCTAATTACTCCTATGCAATCTGGTTTCCGGAAGAAACATAGTTGTATCACTGCCCTAATCAATGTTATTGAAGACTTGAGGATGTCAATGGATAAAGATCATGTGTCATTTTTAGTCCTCTTAGACTTTTCGAAAGCTTTCGATTCAGTTGACCACACATTATTACGCAGTAAACTTATTAATGAATTTAATTTTTCTTCTGCGGCAGCAAACTTAATTTTTTCATACCTTACAGGTAGATCACAAGCTGTGGAAATAAATGGATCGCTATCAAATTTCCTTCCGAATTTAAATGGTGTTCCGCAAGGCTCCATTCTTGGTCCATTGTTGTTTTCAATGTACATTAATTCAATTCCAAACTCAATGAAATTTTGTTCCTTAGCTTTGTACGCCGATGATGTGCAGCTTTACTTAAATTGTCCTCTCGGTTTAATTGAACACTACATTGAATGCTTAAATGAGGATCTTGAAAGGATTCAGAATTGGTCCACAGCAAATAGGCTTCAACTTAATCCTTTAAAGACTAAATGTATAGTTATTTCCCGAACACCTCTTGATCTGTCTTACTTTCCTCGTATTGTCATGAACCATATCCCGATAGAATTCGTTGAGACGGCCAAAAATTTAGGAATAATATTTAATCGTTTTTTAACATGGGACAACCACATTAACACCATAGTTGGTAAGACTTATGGAGCCCTGCGTCCATTGTTTGCGGCCCAGCATTATACTCCCATAAAAACGCGTCTTTTACTTGCCAAAACCTTAATAATACCAATTCTTACTTATGGATGCGAAATTTTTTCTTCTTGTAGTTACCAAAGTAAACGAAAACTTACAGTTGCATTCAACAATACTGCCCGCTATATTTTTGGACTTCGAAGATATGATCACATCTCAGAAATTTCAAATCATATTCTAAACATGTCATTTGAAAAAATGCTCAATTTTCGGACATTGACCTTGCTTGCTGATATCCTACTTTCACAGACACCTCGCTATCTCTTCGACAGAATACGACGAACTTCATCTGTCAGATCATTACAACTTATCAACCCACGTTACTCTTCTCTTACTTCTGAACGTCAATTTTATGTTAATAGCATTCGGCTTTTGAATGCCTTGCCAAGATCAATAAGGGAAATACGTGATGCTGTCAAGGCAAAACTCGAAATCAAAAAATATTTGTCAATATCGTAATTTTATACATACATATATCTAATTAGTTGAAATGAGAAGATCAACAAATGAATCATTTAACTCAAATTTGTAAATATGTATGTACATACATATATGTATATAAATTTGTGTACTATTTTATAACGATTAAAAACTATTGTTTCAATTAAAATTTAATACTTTCAATTCAAATTTAATACTTTTGTAAAAAGCCCTCTGCAATGTAGTACCTTTTATATATAGTTCCATATTTTTGTTTAATACTACACTTATCACTAGCTTATAAGATATCTTATCTTAATGTGTATAAGTTTTCGAAATTGAAATAAATAAATAAATAAATAAATAAATATATTTTACGTCTGTAATTTTACAGAACATAAGTTGAACCAATTTCTAGATTATTTAAGATTTTGTTACTATATTTTGCAATTTTCAAAATAGATGTCCAATAGTAATAAACAATATCACAAAAGTGTATTAAAAATAATCGTCAATTAAAAGGTCTAACTTTATTTTTTTGATGCTACGGCACTTCAACAATGATTGTTAACCCTAGAAAGATAATCTACGTCTGCGGGACGTATGGCGCGGGGAAAAATTGTTATATCTTTTGAATTATAAGCCGTATTACATTAGTTTTTTATATTTGCTCAGGACTAGGTCAGAGCTTGCATGGTGCATCTTAAAATTCACGCTAAAGATGCATTAGGGCCAGTAATGACTATGTTATACGTCTGAAAGACGTATGATTATCTTTTATGAAACTTTTGTGCACTGAACAAAAGTATATGGGGAAAAAACTTTTTTTCTCAAAAATTACTAAAACTATTTTTTATAGTTAGCTTACCCCTCAATGAACTAATTTACCAAATATTAAGACTCAAAGTCAACTGAAAGGTTTCTTTAAAAAATAAAGAATTTTGTTCGTTCTGTTTTCAAAGGTGGTTCAGATTTTTTATAAATTTTGCTCAAATTTTACTTCTTTCGTACTTAATTATTGATTCATTTTACTTAAAATAACCCAAATAAAATGAATTAAAATACAAAATAATGATGAAAAACCAATTGTCATCTTTAAACGCGCTAAATAAGTGCCATACGTCTCTAAGACGTATGATTATCTTTCACGCACTAAAAAATATGATTATCTTTCTAGGGTTAAGAAGCCTTTTCATCCTCATCGTGTCGCTGTTTGTTGTTGCTTTATTGTGATTAGACCTTACTTATTTCTTATTCGAAGATGAGGCTATTTAATCTTTTACGGTGAATGCTCTTTTTTTATTTCAAATGTTAACATTTTAAATCGTTCCATTTTCAAAAAAGGTGTAGTTTTAACTTATGAAATGTCTAAAAATGACAACTTTACGAGTGATACCATTGAAAATAGCAGGCTATTCAAAATTAAATCTCTTGAGAAGTCGTGAATTAACAGTTTCAAAATAGAGATTAATAGATTTCGAACAGAATTAATTGAACTCCAGCTTTTTGTGTGTCTATCAAACAATTTCATCTTTGTTATTATTAAACATATTTCTTTTATCTTACCTTCAAACAGTAGCCTAATTTGAGAAGATTAAAAATTAAGTTTTGTGATTTTTAAAATAAAATCAAAAACATACCGCTTTGCCTTATCAATTACAATTTGCATATCAACTCAATCAAAGCCAGGTCACTATCAGTTGCTAATCCATTTCAATAAGGAAAATGTTTGGAGATACCATCTTACTGACTAATTAAACAAAATTGAAGAATCAATTTCAAAATCAATGAGAATGTGTTGAAATTGTCAAGTCAAATCGTAAAGGCTTAAGAATATCTTAAATCGGAGTAGGAGTACATTTGCTCGAAATTTTCCTTTGAGGTTAAGTGTATCAAACGATAAAGAACCTCTCAGTATAGATGCAGCCGTGTCCGCTTTGTTTGTCATCTCAAAAATCGATAACTCAATACATTTAATTAGTAAAATTCTTTCTTTTAACTTTACCGCCACTGGCCGCTGCTGGCCTACCGCTGCCATCACTGCCACACTGCTCGACCGTTAAGGCATTTCTAATCGAAGCCTTTTCATTTAATTAAGTATCCATAGACTTTGTGTTCTTCGGCTGCCGGGCATAATATTTGATTGGAGATGATTTTAATGCGTGCCATCAATGGGGACCACACAGAAATGCATCTTCTATGATATCGCTTTGATTTTTTTTAGTTTTATAGTGATTTAGGAATTGAAATTAAATGAATATACAATTAAAGTGGCCATAAAATAGAGCTTCTGTTATTTAAACATTATTGAGCTCCCGTTTGACCAGGTGAGTTTTTATTAGCGGATTTTTATTGTTATCAATATCAAAGTTTTCTTTGTTGACTTAATTGATGATTAGTATTCTTAATTAACTGTGAATTAGTTTGGAAGGTTCTTTGATCTATTTGATATGAAAGCCGAAAAATCGTGTAGAAATTAGGTAGAATCTTTCATTATCTATTGGTTTTTCTTATATCATCTACAATGGGTTTTTATAATATTTTAGTCGTTAATTCGTTTTTTGTGTTCGATGAATTCAGAATTTGAATAAAGAAAACACCTAAGTCCTTGAAACTAGGGAACTGAGAATAATAAATTATATTTAAAGGGTTTTTCGTCTTAAAGTAGCTTAAATATAGATAGACAACTTTTGAATTACACTTTTTAATTTCGAAATGTTTAATCTGTGTTACTTCTATTACATCATCAGCCAACCACATAACAATTACAATTAAAATTAAAAAATTACAATTACAATTACAATTAAAGTGTCTAAAAAACATTATTTTTTTTAAATAAACATCCATAAGTTTCAATAAGAAATCTAATAAGGATATGCATAATATGTTTCATTTCCCCTATCTACAAGATCGATAAAAGTAGTAGCAAGAGACCTTCCCTCTTCATGTGTTGCCAAAGAAATTGTCGAAGACCTTATACAAAAAGGCTTTCAAGCTCTTGATGCCAATAATCTTATTAAAAATGAGATAGTAAAAGACTCCACTGGGGTATCAACGACAAAAAAGAGATCTCTACCTTTATTTATGCTCACGTTTGAAAATAAAGAAAGTCTCGATAAGATTTACAGTATTAAATCAATTATGGGCGTAGTTGTCAAAATTGAACCACTGCGAAAGTCGAAAACTGTTCCACAATGTAAGCGCTGTCAAGCCTTTGGGCATACACAAAAATACTGCAATCGCGAGTTTGCTTGTGTTAAATGCGAAGGCAGACATGCAACTAAAAACTGTCCCATGGGCAGAGAACAGAAAGCGAAATGTGTTAATTGTTAATTGTCAAGGCAATCATCCTGCATTACAGAGGATGTCCAGTAGCAAAAAAGTTCCAAGATACAAAAAGAAAAAACAAAACTGGGAACAAGCTTAGAAACTCAACCAACACAAAACCAGTAGTTGAAATCAAAAATGTAACGGTCGATAACATTACTAAAAATCAACCGGGAAAAGCAATTGCACTAAGCAAAAGTGATGAAAATAAATCCTATTCCCAGATTGTAAAAAATGTGCGGAAGAATGAGTAAACTTCTATAAAAGAAATGCTGGAACTCATCCTGAAAAGGATTGGCCAACAAGATTTAAACATAAAACAGCTAAGCGAAGAAGTCGCTCTTAAAAAACAATGATGGACAGAACACTCAAAATCGCAACATGGAATCCAAACGGTCTTTTACAGCATGTATCAGAACTAAACATCTTTTAAGACATAGAGCATATAGACATTTGTTTGGTGTCCTCGCTATTGAACAAAGTCTTGATAATAAATTACCAAACTATACATGTTATCACGCTCCACACCCAGCTGACTTATAAAAAAGTGCTTAACACACTATGAAGAACCAAAGTTTACTTAGGAAAACATGCAAGTAACAACAATTAGTATTGGTATAAAAAAGAAAGAATTCAAAATAGCAGCTATATACTTCCCTCCGAGGCGCTCTCCAACTGAAGAAGACTATGCAGAACTCCTACATTTGTTAGGATATAACTTCCTTGTTGGGGGCGACTTCAATGCTAAACACACCCAATGGGGATCTAGGCTCATAACAACAAAAGGTAAACGGCTATACCAAGCAGGCCGAAAATACAACTGCGAATTTTATTCTTCTGGTTCGCCAACATATTGGCCATTTGATACTAACAAAATACCAGACCTTATAGACTTTTTCGTAGTTAAAGGTATTAAACGAAATCATATAAGTGTCGAAGGTAATTACGATTTATCATCAGATCATACTCCAGTAATTTTATCACTGAGCGAAACAGAAATAATAGAAAAAAGTAATCCCAAGCTCGTGAATAACAGAACAAACTGGAGCGAATTCTGAGACAAACTTGAAAATTTTATAAACCTAAGATCCCCTATGCAAACAATTGAACAAATTGATCATGAAGTAGAACAATTTATTGCTGATGTGCAGCAGGCTGCAGAAGAAAGTACTCAAACTATTTCGAATGCGAGAGAAAAAGAAATAAAATATCCTATCGAAATAAAGGAGTTGATATTGGAAAAAAGAAGAGCTAGAAGAAAATGGCAATCCACGAGATTCCCAGATGATAAGGTAGTTTTTAACCGTCTTAACAACGAATTAAAAAAAAGAATCTGTGAGTTTAAAAATGATTCACTAAGTAGATTCCTCAAAAGTTTGACGACGGATGCTTCTACAGAATACTCTTTATGGAAAGCAGCTAGGCGCCTAAAAAGACCTCAGACACAAAACCCGCCGATAAAATCTCAAGATGGTAAATGGATCGGAAACCCGAAACAAAAGGCTGATCTCTTCGCTGAACATCTCGCGAATGTTTTCAAGCCATTCCCAGCAAGCACAGCTACAGATTCCTTACAGTTTGTTGACAGAAACGACGAATGTGAAATACCTTTTGTCACGCTCAAAGAAGTAAGAAGCATGTGTCAACATAAGTTGTCAAACAAAAAATCACCAGGGTACGATCTTATAACTGCTCAGGTTCTGAAAGAAATGCCTCTTATAGCCTTCAAGAAACTCCAATTTATAATAAACGCATGCCTTAAACTAAGATATGTTCCACATCATTTGAAAATTGCGGAAGTCATTGTTATACCTAAACAAGGTAAGCCACCAACAGAAGTTACATCTTACAGACCAATATCGCTTATACCAATCATGGCAAAAGTTTTTGAAAAACTGCTACTGAAAAGGCTTAGCAAAATAATTGAAGAAAGAAGACTAATTCCGAGCCATCAGTTTGGATTTAGAAATAAACATTCCACGATAGACCAAGTGCATCGAATTACGGATGTTGTGGAAAAGGCACTTGAAGAAAAACAAGTATGCTCGTCTGTATTCTTAGATGTTGCTCAAGCTTTTGACAAGGTTTGGCACTTGGGACTTGAGTACAAACTGCATAGGGACTTCCCCAGGCAGTACTACGAAATACTGAAATCCTACGTTACGAACCGACTCTTTAGAGTACGGTACGACCAAAATTACTCGGAACTTAAGATAATTGAAGCCGGTGTACCACAAGGAAGTGTCCTAGGACCAACCCTGTATCTGTATATACAAGGGATATTCCAGTGGACATCAACGCTATCATGGCCACCTTTGCTGATGATACTGCAATATTGGTGCCAGATAAATCCGTTACGAAGGCTACACAAAAATTGCAAAATGCAGTCGATAAAGTTAGTGATTGGACGCACAAATGGCGTATCAAATTAAACGAAACAAAATCGACGCATATAAACTTTACAAACAAAAACATAAACAATGTTCCAATTTTTATAAACAGTACAGAAGTACCTTACTCCAATACCGCCAAATACCTTGGAATGAATTTGGATGCAAAGCTTAAATGGAAAGAACACGTCAAAAAGAAAAGAGAAGAACTAAACTTGAAGTACAGAAAAATGTACTGGTTAATAGGAAAGAACTCTGACCTATCTATCCAGAACAAACTAATGTTATATAAGCAAGTATTGAAACCCGTTTGGACATATGGCATCCAACTATGGGGCTGTACAAAGAAAACAAATGCTGAACCCATCCAAAAATTCCAAAGCAAGGTCCTTCGTGGAATAATAAATGCCCCTTGGTATATAAGAAATAGCGATCTACATCGTGACCTTCAAATTGAAATGGTTACAGAAGTGGTTAAGAAACACGCTGTATCACACAATAAGCGGCTGCAAAGTCATACTAACTCTGAAATGGAGACCGTATTAAATGTACGAGACAATGTTCGGAGATTAAGAAGAACCAAGCCTCATGAGCTGATGGGCTAAAAGCTACGGGAAAGTGTTATAACCTTAAACTTCCCCCAATGCGATTTTAAAAATTAAGAAATAAAAATCATTTGTCGATCTTTCATAGATTGGTCCTGATTCACCGGTGGTTTTAGTGCGGTAAGAGTCCCACACTACTCGGTACCGATTCTTACCGAGTGTCTTTTGAAGATTTCCATCGGACAAAAAAAAAAAAAAAAAAAATCCCCTAACTGTATACAAGCTAAGCTACAGTCGAATTATTAAAAACAAATTATTTGAAAAAAAGAGGTAACTGTCATGAAAATGATATCCGTGCAATCTCAAAGATTCTTATAAAAATAGCTTCTGGTATGATGTCACGACATTCAGAAACCTGCTCTTATGCGCCGCCAGTAATAAATTTCCTCAACAACGAAGTCTATTCGTCATACGCCAATTAATAAACAACAGAATAAAAACATAAATAAATACAATAAAATAAAATGGTTGTTTCGCGACTACTTATTTTGGGAGTTTCTCGGAAAACAATGTCACAATCCCAATCCCACACACAAAACTCAAAAACTCATCAAAATTTGTCAGTTTTTTGTTATTTAAAGATCCATTTGAGTGACGCCGAACCACATGACAGACCAATTAGCACAAATTTGGCATCATTATACTTCCCGGATGTTCCTTGGAAATTATTATTTATATTTTATATGTCGTTCAATCTGATTTGGATGTGTCGACTGTCGGCGGCAAAGAGAATAAGTCAAAACCTCTCGTCATGGAATTTGTATTTTGTGAAATTCTTAGGAATTTGACACCACATTTGAGTTTTATTATCCATAATTCGGTTTGTGTTGTCTTGGAAATAAAAAGACTATAAAACACAACTAAACGCTAAGATGTTGGACACCCATCAGCCACTTGAGTGCAATTAAATGCTTGACAATTAATTAATAAATCTTAATTTAAATTTAATAATAACTTTTAAAGTTATGAGCATCTCAAGACATCGTGTTAACAAACATGCACATCATCAAATGAAAAAAAAAATATTGAAAGACTTCCAATTTATATTTTGTTGTTTTGCAAATTTCACACAAAAACTTCGCTCCGAGCTGCTGCGCTGCTGTCACGCGGCTGTCAAAATAAAGTGTCAAAAGTGTAGTTGTTGGCAGCGTCAAAAGCAGCAGCAGCGGTAGAGGCAGCAGAAGCAGCGGCCTCGGTGCCGATCAAAAAGAAGTGCGACTTGCATGACAATTTAATGATGATGATTATTTTCGTTTGCATTTAAGTAAAACGGTGCTCGGGTATGGCAAAGTATTTAATCAAAGCCTCCGAATCTTGATTGAGTGTAACAAGCAATTTGCAGACGAAAACGAGGACTAGGGACGTTCTGTATACAGCTTGAATTTTTAGCTGTTTATTTAGATGAAATGATATTTTGCTTTTGTGTGGCACATGATATTACGATGGTTACGGTTTCGGTACACCATACAGTACTCGGGGTGCCATAAACTTCAGACACTCTGTGCGCATAAGTCCGCAATGTGACATTTTAATACTTCGCTAATTGCGTATGAATCCTTAAGTTAATTTTAATAATTAGGTTGAAAGGAGATCTTTTTTTTGTCAAAGAGTAAGATTTAGTGCGGTGTTATGTACATTGAGATTTGTTTTATGGCAATGGTGATGGATGTTGTATGTTGTATGTTGCATGATGTTGTTATGGTTGAACAAATGTGTTATTTCATTCATTAGCCCACGCTTTGACAGTGTTAATTCATTGGGGGTTTTGTAGCTCATGTTTCTCTTTATATTTCATAGCAATTACATAAGCCTTAAAAAAACTTAATTTAGATGAAGAAAAATAAAACGATATTGAAAATTTTAGCCCCCAAAAAATTTCAAAAAAATATATCGATATTTAAAAACGATATTTTTGAGCAGTTTTACATAA
The DNA here is from genome assembly GCF_945859685.1 of Eupeodes corollae. Taxonomy (NCBI): domain Eukaryota; kingdom Metazoa; phylum Arthropoda; class Insecta; order Diptera; family Syrphidae; genus Eupeodes; species Eupeodes corollae. The sequence continues at coordinate 13,752,575 of NC_079147.1, read as the reverse complement.
AACATTTTGAGGATTTTGGATTGTTTCCGTTCCAGTTGTAGACAAAGTTGAAATAATGATTCGAAACAAGAATTTTTTGACAAAATCTAATACCTACTTTCGATTGAAAATTATCAGCACTAACAATTAGCCCCAGAACTTATTTTTCAAAATTATGAATGCATTAAATTCAGGGTTTTTCAAAATTACATAGTGTAAAATCAAATGAAAATGATTTAAACTGTATTGGTTCAAAATTTTGAAAAACTATAATGTAATTAATTAATAAGAAAAAAGTTCTGTTGTACCTTAGCCATACAAAAAAATCGTCTTTGGTTGACTTTAATAGTTTTAAAAAAGGGATAACCCGATTTGGGTCTGGTATTGTCCTGTTTTTCAAGACAGGAACAAAAAATAATATTTCCGATTTTTTATCCAAAAAACAATAATAATATCAAAAAACCATTAACTTTTTAGACAATGCAAAATGTGTAATCATTCTATATTTTAAAAATAATTTATGATGTAGTTGGAAAATTTAGTTTAAGATGTTTTAAAAATGTTTTTTAAGTGAGTTTCCATTTTCAAAGCAAGCTCATGTATTTGATAATTTGTTTGTACAGTTTGGTAGTATTCTGAAAATCTGTTCGATTTTAAGAAAATTATCTACAAATTTGTTTCGCCATTTGAAAAATAAAAACTTTTTAATGACTGAAACAAATTGTTAAAATTCACAAATAAAATGGTGAATATTTTTAAGTAACAGTTTGCAAACTTTTGGGTCGTCATGAATCACTTACTTGGCTACTTTACTTACTTAGGTCCTTAGACCTGTTAAGTCCGTTGGGAACCCCTTAAGGGGCATAGGGCCTCTTTTACGACTACGTGCCGTAGTGTACGGTTTCCGGAGATGTGTTTCAGCTCCCCCCAAACTTTTACCTGGTGACGCTGATTCCTCCATGACTGTCCTGTGCCATGTGCTTTTCGGTCGTTCAGCTCTTCTTTATTCTTGTGTGAGCGGATTTCACCGCTTTGCCTGCAATGCAGTCGTTACCTTTTCGAAGCGTGTGTCCAATACATTGCCACTTACATCTTCGTAGTAAACAATCGTAGCTTTGTTCTTAAGCCGATAGAGTTATTCGTCCAAATGTTTGACAGCATACCGAACGCCGCTTTTGCTTTGCAGATGCGGCAGATGAGTCTTGTTCGGTTCCGCCTTTGATGGAAACGATACTTCCAAGGTATTGAAAGCTCTTCACTTTTTCCACCGCTTGCGAGAAAATACTTATTTAAGAGCATAGTCGGGTTCCCAGGCTGATCATTTTTGTTTTTCCGGAATTAATTTTCAGCCCCACAACTTCTGCTTTTCTCTCCACACTTGTTGTCATTTGATGGAGATCCATGATCCATGATGAGAGTAAGCAAACATCGTCCGCGTAATCTAACTGCTTTAAATATAATGTCAAAGTCTATTGGATCTCGCTTTTAACCAACAAACAAAATATTGGCGACAGAATACAGCCCTGTTTGACTTTATCAAAGTGCAGAACGTGACACTTGGATCCATCATTATGCTGCTTTAAAGATAACAATTCATTTTCTGGGATACCTCTGCTCTGCAACGCTAACCAGATATACTCCCTACTAACGCTATCATATAGGCCTTCTTGAAGTCGATAAACAGCAGGTGTAGTGGTGATCGATATTCAACGCACTGTTCAATAAAGATCCGCAGGGTGTTGATATGATCAATACAGGAGGATCCAGCGCGGAATCCTGCTTGCTCGGCATCGAGTGTGACCTCAAGGTGTTCTGTGATGCGTTCCAATATGACTTTTGATGGTATTTTGGCAACGACACGCAATTTGTAAGATCCCCTTTTTTAGGAGCTTGACGATAATTCCCTTCTTCCACTCATGAGCAAAGCTTTCGGTGGTCTAGGCTTCTTTTATGAGCGGATGAAGCAGTTCGCTTGATGACGTTGGCGCTACTTGTAAAAGCTCTGTGGGAATTTCATCAAATCCTACCGCTTTGTTGTTCTTAAGTGCTTTAATTGCGCCAACTATCTCATCTTAACTGGGAGGTGCGGTGCGGATTCGGGGATTGGTTTCTTCAGGCGCTTTACAAGATATCGTTGTTTTGCAAACACTCGGTTTTAACCGAGGAAAAGTGTTATTTCCACCTTCTGACTTGCTCATCCACCGAACTCACAGTACCGTCTACTTCTTTCACCAGCCGTGTTATTCCAGTCAGCTCTTTGGTTATGATTCGGCGCGGAACGATGGCGCTATGTGATTTGACCTTACATATTAAATTTCCGAATTTATTTATTTATCTACGTGAAAAATAAGATCTGGTACAATATTTTACAACTGCTTCCATAAACTTTAAAGATGAATTCCTTAAAGCCGAAATTGAATATAATATGCAAAATAGGAAATAAAATTTGTAATTTTTGAGCCCTTTAAATAAAAGGCTATAAGCACACTTTTTTTTATTTTTTGCACTTCCATACAATTGTTGCTAATTTCAATGAATAAGAAAAATGGCCTAATGTTTTTTAGCGATAATCAAATGGTGGGTACTATTTTATCCCAAGCACAAATTATGCTAAAACAAGTGCATAAATATATACGATTACATAGGTTTAGCCAAATCAATAATTTGTGCATAACATTGAATACTGCAATACTTATATAACATTTTTGAAAAGCCTTAAATGCAAAAGTAAAGATCAAAATATTTAATTACATCTAAACATAAAACCATCATAATTTCAACTACTTATTGTTAAAATGAATTATTTAATGCAACACTTACCTTTAAGTATATCATCTCAATTTAACTACTTTGTATAGTTCTACTTTATGTTTCAGAACTTATTTAGTCATATAGTCAACTTGTTTTCTTGAAGCTTTAAGTCAACTGCGAACATCCTGTACTCAACATAATTTCTAAAGATGGTAGATTTGAGTTTTTCATTCGTAGAGCCAATGAGTAAAATTGTTAAATTTTCTGATTAATTGATTAATAACACTGTTAGCGTTATAGTTCCTAGGATATTTTTTTCTTAAGCTAGGCTGATTTAGATTAAAACTCAATGGACATGAAATCTCCTATACAATACGCCACCTATGAAGCTGAACTGCAAAGACAATATGTGACCAAGGGAGAAAGATAGGAGATTTACCAACGAAAGGTTTTGAATATATGGAGGTAATAAAAGTCTACAAACCAAGGGAAAAAATGAAGACAAAAACTTAAACGGAAAGGAATAGTATGAGACCCATACATCGCAAGAGTATTTAAGAACTGGTGTGACAAAATTTTAATAAAATACGGCTCAAGATAGTTTTTTTATAATATAATTTAATTGGTCGAAAAACGTTACAAAACCAATGTCAGAAATAATATATTCTCTATTTACTTACTTACTTACTTACTTAAGGTGGCGCTACAGTCCGGGGCGGACCTGGGCCTCAACCAACAAGCGTCTCCAGCCAGCTCGGTCCCTAGCTAGCTATCTCCAGTTTCGCACGCCAAGTTGGTTGAGGTCCTCTCCCACCTGGGTGCGCCACCTGAGGAGTGCGTGAAGTCAGCCCCCCTTTTTTTGATTTTCCAATTTTGGAAAGTTGTTCCAGGTTGTTCCCGGTTTGTTCCGCATTGTTCCAAAGTTTTTTTGAAAAATACCCAAAAATGGGGGTTTTAGACCCCAAAAACTGTTTTTGACCTAGCCCCCCCTTTTTCGAAAATCGTTTTTTTGAAAATTGTTCCAGGTTGTTCTAGTTGTTCTGAACATTGTTCTAAATTTTTGGACCTCTATGATCAAAATTTTAAAAGTTATGGGCAAAATTTGAAAAAATTCTAGCCCCCCCTTTTTCGAAATTCCAACTTTTTTTATTTTTTTTAGATTCTAAAAAGTGTTCTAACCATTGTTCCAAAAAATGAGAGTCGTAAAATGTATATTTTAAGAGATATTGCCTCCAATTTTTTTTTTTCAAAAATGCAATATACATCTCCCAATTTTTTTGTTTTTTTTTTTTTTAAGCCTACATTTTAATAAAACGTGATTAAGCACATGCACAGCAACCAAAACTTGGCTTATAACAATTTAGAAGAGCCCCGGAACAATTGGGAACAAGTTTTGGAATGTTGAATTTCGGAAAAGGGGGGCCAGAACAAGGATAACATGATTTTTTGACTTAAAGTGTTTTTTTGGCTTCAACTCTTCATTTTTGAATATTTTTGAATGAATCTTTGGAACAATTTGATTTGAGTGATTTTGGATAGGAAACAAGTTTTAGATTTTCGATTTTGGAAAAGGGGGGGGCGGGGGTGCATTTTTTGTAAATTTTTCATACTAAAAATCAATATTAAGAAACGAATTTCTGGAACAATTTAGAAGAGCCCCGGAACAATTGGGAACAAGTTTTGGAATTTTGAATTTCGGAAAAGGGGGGCCAGAATATGTTTAACAGAGTAGTACACTGTTAAGTTTTATTTGGACTTAATATCTTTATTTTTGAACATATTTGAATGAAACCTTGGAACAATTGGATGTGATTGATTATGGATATAAATTATTGTTTAAGTGTGCGAGTTTGTAAAGGGGGGGGGGTTGGGCATGTTTTTTTGAATATAGGCTTATTAATTTTTAATTTCATAGAGTTGGAATCTTAAAAACATTTTGTTCTTTGCTGAAAGAATACAGCTTTGACTTAAGATTTTAAAATTTTTCGAGGTGGGCACTCGGGAGGGTAAATATTATTTGTTTCTTTTTTGTGCGCCTTCAGCGTTATTTGCTTATGGTTTTGGACGGAATTTGGATACGAGCTGGGAGAAGTATGGTTTGACTTGGAACACTTTTTTAATTTTTGATTTTTGAAAAGGGGAGGCTAAAATATTTTTTACAAAATAGAGATTTTTTTGAAAGATCGATCATCAGCGTAAATAATAGGTTATAAGCCAAGTTTTGGTTGCTGTGCATGTGCTTAATAACGTTTTATTAAAATGTAGGCTTAAAAAAAAAACACAAAAAAATTGGGAGATGTATATTGCATTTTTGAAAAAAAAAATTTGGAGGCAATATCTCTTAAAATATACATTTTACGACTCTCATTTTTTGGAGCAATGGTTAGAACACTTTTTAGAATCTAAAAAAAATAAAAAAAGTTGGAATTTCGAAAAAGGCGGGGGCTAGAATTTTTTCAAATTTTGCCCATAACTTTTAAAATTTTGATCATAGAGGTCCAAAAATTTAGAACAATGTTCAGAACAACCTGGAACAATTTTCAAAAAAAACGATTTTCGAAAAAGGGGGGGCTAGGTCAAAAACAGTCTTTAGGGTCTAAAACCCCCATTTTTGGGTATTTTTCAAAAAAACTTTGGAACAATGCGGAACAAACCGGGAACAACCTGGAACAACTTTCTAAAATTGGAAAATCAAAAAAAGGGGGGCTAACTTCACGCACTCCCACCTGAGTCGCGGTCTTCCTCTACTGCGCCGTCCCTCGGTAGAGCTCTTCCCTATAGATGCTGTCATACGCGGCTTTAAAATTGATAAAGAGATGGTGGGTATCGATTTGAAGCTCCTGGGTTTTTTCCAAGATCTGCCGTAGTGTGAATATTTGGTCGATAGTGGACTTTCCTGGTCTGAAGCCACACTGACAAGGACCAATCAGGTTGTTGACGAATGGCTTCAGACGTTCACATAATACGGCAGAGAGGATCTTATACGCAATGTTAAGGAGACTGATGCCTCTGTAGTTGGCGCAGTTTTGAGGGTCTCCTTTCTTATGTATCGGGCACACTATGCTGAGATTCCACTCATCGGGCATGCTTTCTTCCGACCATATTTTGCAGATGAGTTGGTGCATGCTCCCTACCAAGTCATCGCCTGCTGCTTTGAATAGTTCGGCGGTGATGCCGTCAGCTCCAGCAGCTTTGTTTGACTTAAGTTTAGATATAGCTATCTTCACTTCGTCAAGGTCGGGTAGGCGGAATTGTTGATCTGCGTCGCCGAGGTTGAGTGGTTCTATCTCCCTTACAGTGGAATTCGGTTCGTCATCGCCGTTATATAATTTGGAGAAGTGATCTTTCCATATTCTCAGCATCGACTGTGGTTCTACTACGATGTTCCCTTGATCGTCTTTACAGGCTTCGGTTCGTGGCTGGTACCCTTGGGAGGTTTTTTTTACCTTTTGGTAAAATTTACGAACCTCATTCCTGTTGTGACATCCCTCTATCTCCTCGATCGCGCGCTTCTCATGCTCTCTTTTTTTCCGTCTAAGAAGCCGGTGTTCCTCTCTCCTCTTCTGCTCGTAGAGCTCGCGAGCAGCTCTAGTCCTTTTGTGCAGCGCCGTTTTGTATGCCTCTTGTTTCGCTGCGTGAGCTTGCCGGCATTCGTCGTCAAACCAGGGGTTTCGCTGTGGTGGCCGCGTGAAACCTAGCACTGCAGAGGCGGCATCTCTGATGGCTGCAAGGCAATGTTGCCACTGGTTTTCAATGCTTTTGCAGGAAGCATAGGACTCCTTAGGAGGTTATTAGAGACTCGATCGGAAAAGGACATGGCAGTCTCTTGCGATTGTAGCCGTCTAACGTCGAATCTTCTCACAGTACTTCCTTGCTTTGGCTTGGATCGGGATATCCGTAGCCGTACCTTGGCTACAACGAGGTAGTGGTCCGAGTCAATGTTGGCCTCTCGGAATGTTCGGATATCCTGGATACTGGAGAAGTGTCATGCGTCGATCGCAATGTGGTCAATCTATTTAAACAAAATTAATTCAACATATAGTTATTATTTATTATATTAAGTTTGCATTGTAAAGCACATGTAAAGCAATATTGCACCATTCCTAAAATTGATTTAGATCTTCTGGTAGCTCTTTACAGACCTTAATGCAGTTAATACTTCGGAATATTTGTGTTTAACAAAAAGCAAATGATTTTTAAATAAAATAAACACCAATGGACCAAGGTAACTTCCTTGAGGTACACCAGAATTGACTTTAAATTGGAATGAAAGATTAGTTTTAAAATATTGTCATGTATAGAGGATTCAAAAATTGAAAAATTGATTAAGAAAAAAAAATGTATCACATCTGAGAAATAGACAAGATCCAAAAATTCTTCCATTTTCAATTTTAACTTAGGAAAGGTGACCCTCTGAATTGTGCCAACTACAGACGCATCAGTCTCCTAAACATGCAATACCCTTTCGCCATATTATGTCAACTTCTGAAGCCATTCTTCAACAACGATATTAGTACGAATTCAAACCTGGAAAGTCTACCATATACCAAATGTTCACAACGGGAGATATAGGAAAAAACCCAGGAAATGTAAATGACAAAAGTTGTCACATTAAAAATCGGCAGAAATTCACTTGAAATTTAGCCATATTGTCACATTGAGTACCAAAATAACCAATATTTTAAAAAATTGACTAATGGATAGTCACTAAAACAATTTTCGGTTGTCAATTTCGGGTAGTTAATATGACAACAAAAGAAGTGATTGAACGATATCGGTAGTCAATATGACTACCAAATTGTCGTATTGACTATAGATATTGTTCTATCTATTGACTATCGAAAATTGTTATATTGACTACCGCAGTTTTGATATTGACTACCGCAGTTGTTTACCACATAAGTCAATATGACAACCGTAGCTTTAATTTCTTTCAATCAAATTTGTCATATTGACTGCTGCAGTTGTCATATTGCATAGTTTTAAGAAAATTTCGGATCTCAAAATTGATAACCGAAAATTGTCAGTTGCAGTAAAGTTGCGGTAAGAAAATAATATAAAATTAAATTATACACAAAAAAAGAAAATAACAATAATTTATAAATAAAATATTAATTGACGTTAAACTAGAAATAATAGAAATAGAAGAAGGAAAAGATAGTTAAGTTAGTTAAAGTTAAGAAGAGAAGATAGTTCATTAAGTTAAGTTAGTTGCTTTGGTTCGAAAAGAAGATTTTAATACTTTTTTGGAAAATATGTATATCACTTATATCCCGCAAATGAGTTGGAAGTGAGTTCCAGAGGCGACATGCAGCGATGAAAAATTGCCTTCCTGAGGTCAAACACGAAAAGCGTGGCAAAATTACCGATGTCGATCTATTCGATGTTGACATTCTGATTTTTTCAAACAGATAAGCTGGTTGGCGTGTTTTCAAGATTTTAAAAAACAGTATCAATGTTCTAAGCTTCATGAAGTTATTAAAGGGCATACTAAGCAGAATCTCTTGTAAATGTGAAATATGGTCGTACCTTCTTAAGCCAAAGATGTATCGAATGATACTATTGAATGCTATGTTTAATTTATGTTTGCTGATGCAATCGCAGTTGTAAAAAATTTCGCATCCATGAGTGAGAAAAGGTATTACAAGGGTCCTTGCAAGCATTAGTCTGGTTTTAAATGGAGTGATGTTTTGGGCGGTCCACAGCGTTCTAAGCGTTCCATAAGTTTTACCTACTAATTGGTTGATGTGGTCATTCCAAGTCAATGTTTTATTGAAGATTACTCCTAGATTTTTACTGGAATTTACGAATTCTAATGGTTTCTGGTTTAGAAATATGGAAGGAAAGTATGTTAAGTCTAATTTTTTTCTTGATATAACCAGGCATTTGCATTTGTTTGCGTTGAGAACCAACCCATTGCAAGACGCCCAGTAGGATATCTTTTTTAGTTCTTGGTTCAGAGTAAAAGCGCAGTCGTCAATTAAACCCAAAAGACAGCTTTTGTAAATTTGAATGTCATCGGCATACAAATTTTTTGATACTTTATTTATAATGAAACCGATTTCATTCACATATTATGAGAATAGAAGGGGGGATAAAATTGATCCTTGAGGAACTCCTTGTTGAACGGGAAGAAAATCGGAGAGATTTCCATTTAAGAAAACGGCTTGCTTTCTATCATTCAAAAAAGAAGAAAGTAGTTTAATAGCTTCTGAAGATATGTTGAATCTGTGACGCAGTTTATTCAAAAGTATCGAGTGATTCACCATGTCGAATGCTTTTGAAAAGTCTAATAGGACTAAAAAAGTTACATTATCAATATCGAGTTCAGTCCTTATGTCTTCAATTATTTTAGTTAGTGCCGTTATACAGCTATGGTGCGAACGAAAACCTAATTGAACATCGACTAAAAGGTTGTTGCGACTGACGAAGTTGCTTAATTGTTTTTGCATTATCCTTTCACAGACCTTAGACAGAAATGGAAGTATTGAAATTGGTCTAAATTTATTGCAGAGCGAGTTTTTGGGAATGGGAATTATTTTTGCTTTTTTCCATTGATGTGGGAAAATGCCAGCCGTAATAGCTTTAATGAAAATAGGATTCAAATCATCAGCACCAGTGGCATTTGACTTTATACTTATACAACTTTCAACTATGTCTAAGGCGTTCACACAATCGAAATTGAACAAAGTGTCAGTAGAAGGTGGAGGTATGGTATTAAGAGATACATGGTCTCTTAGAGTTATTATAGGTGTAGAAACAAGTTTACTGTTCAGCTCATTAATATTCAATTCAGCTGGAAAATTATTTCTTTTTTTGCCTATTCCTAGCTTGCGGAGGTTGTTCCATATTTTACGACTATCTGATTTTAGTTCCAGACGGTTAGAGTAGAACTGTTCTTTTGCGGGTCTTACCTCTTGAACTACTTTATTTCGCAATGATTTATACAAATCACCGAGCTCGTAAACACGGAATCGTTTCCAGCGTCGGTATACTAGATCACGCTGATTTATAAGTTCTTTAATTCTACTAGTAAACCATTGTTCATGTTCTCGGATTCTAGTTTGTGCTTTCAATGTAATGTCGATCGAATAAAATATTAATACTTGTGTTTAGAAACTCGACTTGGTCATTTGGTGAAGGCATTAGGAAGATATCATTCCATGATATCATGTTTATATCATTTTAAAGATGTGTTTTATTGATATTCTTAAAATCTCTAAACTGAATTCTAGAAAACACTTGGTTTACACTTGAATTAAAATAATAGGTCAAAAAAATAAGATAATGTCTAGAAAAAACTGGTGTTTCAAGCTGATCATATAACAGTACTCTTTCTTTTTCACTTACATAGAAGTAGTCTAGTAGCGTACAGGAAGACTGGGAAAAGTGGGTGAATTGAGTACTGTTCATCTTGGTTATCGGCTGAAACATAAAACATACACTTTCAAGCACTTTTATATTTCTTTTCTAAATTGTAGGAGCGTGAAGCTCAACTTTTTCAACTATTAACAATAATCCAATTTCATTTAAGTATTGATTAAGTAAATTTTTAGTAAATTTAACTTCCTGCAGCAAAATGTTGTAAATAAAGCTGGTTTCTTAGTTTATTTTGAAAATGCAAATACTCTAATCATACTCATTTGCACACTTTTTAAAGCTTTTTTCACAACATTTATTTTTGATGTCATTAAAGTGTTTTTCTTTTTATTATGATTCCTATCGAAACCTACATCATAAATATGTTTGCATACTCTTTAACAGAAGGTGTATATTTCGATGAGATCGTTATAGCTTGTCTTAATGGTGTGCTGTGCATATATGCTAAACAGCTATGACAGTGTCAGAGGCTCCGCCGCCGTCCGCGTCGTCGTCTTCGTGCCAATAAACAAGACATCAAAAATTCACATTTCTGAAGCCATTATATCTTAAACTCCTTCAGTGCTGTACGAGGAAAATGCTATACAGAGCCCGGTGCGGCGCACGCAACAATGTCTTGTGGGCGCAACCAAACTTCAGCTACACCACTTTGGATAATTATCAGCTCATATCGCTCCAATTAAATTTCCATTAAAGCAAAAGAAAAAATTGTTTGCACTACGAAATATTGGAGCCTCAGGGTCCCTGCCGCCGCGCCATCGGCCTCTTTCCTAAGGGCCACAAGTAATATTCCGTGCAATGAACTGCGGGTATACTTAGTTCCACGAAAGTAACATGTTCCGCAATTCTGTTGGTTGGTACTGCAGGGCAGGTTATGACGGTGTACGCTTGTGCACTGCAGCAGCACCCGATGACATTGGGCCGCCTTGTCAATTGATAAATGCATGTGCATTGTGCATATGCATCAAATTGACGTTAATGCTTCAAAGTCGCAGCCCAGATTATAGAGCTAGAGCTTCAGCTCCAGCCCGTATATGACACGACAGCCCCTGCCACAGCCATTCTGCTACCCAGGTAGTTGACAACCCTCGTATAGCTGCTCAAAACCTTCCACTCAACTTGTAACCGTCAACAAACATACGACATGCGAGTGTTTTATGGCCATCAAGTTAAATGATAAATGTATAGGCATATAGTAAATAGTTCATGTGACTTGGGTGCGGGGGTGCAGTGTATAAAAGGGGAGTTAAAGCAATTTGAAATTCATACGAATAATTTTGAAAGGTACTTTACTATATTGCCGATTGCCGGACAGGGGGTGTGTCATTGGGTGACAGTAAATTATAATGATGGTCGACTCAATATGGTGGGTATATAGGAGCGGGACTATAGGCATTTGGCATTCTGGCCAGAATTCTGAATGTGGTTCGCTGCACTATAACGTAATTAGGGGCCATTTTGTGTATACTGTGTTTTTGTTTCATATTTTTATATGCGTTTGGAGGTTCTTCAGTTTAAGCTGTTGTTGGTTTTTTTGACGTTGTCATAGCTTCAGTTAATTTACTGCAATTTATCTCGCACCCACATTAGGTGTCCCGAGTGCCCTGGCTTCTATATCCATGCGCCTGTCTGTCATAAAGCGCCATGTTTGTCTTTAGGTATAAATATATTTTTTTTAATTTAAGAGAGATACATTAGCACAAAGTCTAATGATGATGGTGGTGTCGTTTTAATTGAATGCGAGTAGGTACCTATACGAATGTACACAAATAAAGGTATAGATAAGGTTTAATAAATGGAGTCATGATATTCAGTTGATATAAATTGAAGTAACACTGAAAAAAATATATTGTAGGTACTAGTTTTAATGAAGCCCTTATTCATTGAAGCATTGGTATAAGGCTTTCTCTGGGAAGGGTTGGAGTTTTTGAAGACTTTTTTAAGTAGGTAGTGTAGATGAACAAGAAAGTATTACTATCTCCTTGTAAGTGGTTGTATCGGGATATATTTGATGGTCGCTATTAAAATAACATCATTGGTCAGTACGAAGGGTGCCTTTTTCAATGCTAAGTGAAAGAGGAGGTTAAAAAAAGATGTTAATTAACAAATTGACCTAAATATGAAAAGTAATGTATATTTTTTTTTTGGGAAAGTGATCAAGTAACTACATTGACACCGGTGCAGAAAACAATTTTTCTGATCACTTTATGTTTTAAACACTTTATGTTCTAAATTAAATTGACATTAATATTAATTTAATAATTGTTGGATAAACTTTAAAATTTAGAAGCCATTATGTATAAATGGAGAAGGAATGGCCACATGCACAAGACAGGCGACGTTGTATACCTACTCTTATAAAAAAGGGGTGAGAGTTCCCATTGGTGTCTATAACTTGGGGTTGAAATTTGTTTGGTTATAAAAAAACTGTCATTTTAAAAACTTCCAAAAGTATGCAAGTATAATTTGGTTTCTGATAGTTAATTATTAAACTAGATACAAAATTTAAACAAATTTAAACTAATATTTAAAAAATGTATTATATATATTTGCTAATGCTGTGATTTTTTAAGAAAATAGAAACTCAATAGAAACCTAGTAAGGGCCTTCAAAACAAATTTGTATCTAAAGCTGAAAAAAATGTTACTATGGCTACAAAAAAGTATGGTTAGATTTTTTTGTTTCTTATTCTTCTGCTCTTATTAATGTATCATGTTAGTTTTTAACATATTATTTTCTTCAATTAAGAAAAAATACGTAAATGTAGGGTAGGGAAGAAATTAAACACACATTTTCATTAATTATTTTAGAATATTTAATTAAAATTAAGAAAACTAGTAGTTTAATTATAATTTAAAGTTAATTAAGTCTTAGATATTTGATAGGTAATAAGTTAATATTATATAATCTTTACAATCTTCACGGGACTTTCATGGGTTGACAAGTAGTTTTCTACGAGTTCAATATCGTATTCCTAGTCTTTGAGACAACCTAGAACTTCAAAAATGCTGTCATCTATTTTAACTTGGTTGACTCTGTTGACAAGTCCTAGTTTTTCGCAAGCATTGGCTCCGAGAATTGGTTTGATATCTTCGGCTACGACTTTAAAAGATATTTTGCACAGTTGGCCTGCTATTGAGCACGGTATTAGTGCTTCTCCGAGTACCTTCATTCGGTGATTACTGAACGAGACAAGGTGATTTACACTACTCGGTTTGAGGTTAAAATTGGAGGTTTCGATTACACGTTTGGGTAGCACATTACACTGAGCACTCGTGTCCAGTTTTATCATGTATGGCTTACCTTCTATGAATAGTTTTTCAGTGAAGTTGTCATTTTGCTGGTTGACGTTTTCGGAAACTGCAACAATGAAAAGTGAATCGTCCTCATCTTCGTATTCTTCACAGATATTAATTTCATTGGGCAATGTGTCACTACTTACATATGTGGTGGTTTTTCACAGTTTTTCCTCTGCAAAATTTTTCAAAATGATTTTTCTTATTGCACTTCTTGCAAACAGGATTGTAGGCAGAGCATTTGCGGATTATATGGTTTTAACCACAATTGCAGCTGTCAATTTTTTTACTTTTGTTGGTGTTACCCTTTCTGACAAAATTTAATGTCTTATCGCCTTCATTGACTTCACGGAAAAATCCAAGTGAATTTTGCAAAAGCATCCACTATCACGAATAAGTGCCTTAAACTCTTCGCAGTTGATTGAAATGGCCAAGATGGTCTAAATAGTACGGTATTTAAGGGCTCGTCAAGCTTCTCAATTGGATTTAGCAAGAACTCCTGTTTTCCGTTTTTCTGTGAGGAAAGTATGCAAGGAATACAATTTGCCATGACTTCCTTGATCTTCGCTGATATCTTTGGAATGCAGAACTCTTTCCTTGCCAAAACTCCCACTTTTCTTGAATTTATATGGCCTTGCTCATGAATATTTCCTACTTCTGCAAACTCTTTGGTACAACTATCGAGTAGTCTCCCTCGGTGAATTTATACAGGATACCATTTCTTAAAACAAAATTTTCGTACACTCTCCCTTCTCCAGAATCTTGTTAACTAACTCGCAAAACTCATCCTTTTTCTGCACCTTCTTGATACGATGCAAAACACCATCTTCTATACTCATAACAACTGGAGAACGACTCGGCGCATCAACATGTCTCATAGCTCTTTCCGCTCTGTGAAGAACTTCGCAGTCAAAATCTTACAGGAACAATGCCCACCTGGCAACTTGCGAACAAAGATCCCTCTCCTTCATTGTTGATGTTAAAGCTTTGCAATCAGTATATATGTTGAATGTTAGCCCCAAAAGATATACTCTTAACTTTACTAAACATTTTATGATGGCTAAAACTTCTTGCTCATAATTATGTAATTGGACTCCGCTTTTTATGGTTTAAAACTTATATAAAAAACTGGATGAAGAAAATTGTCATCATGTCGCTGTAGAAGTACACCACCAAAACCTATCTTACTTGCATCTGTGTGCATCTCCGTCTCTAATTGTGGATTAAACAGCTTTAACACAGGATCCTTACAAAGAGCCACCTTTAGGCTTTCAAAAGCTGGAACTTGATCTAGACCAAAGTGAAACTTCACATCTTTGCGTAGTAAATCAGACAACGGCAACGTAAGCCCTAGAAATGATTGTATTATTTTGACTGTATCTAGCCTAGGAAATTTCTGAACAGCTTGTAGTTTTACTTTCGACGGTCTCATAGCTCCATTTTCAATTAAAAAAAAATAAATAAATTGGGTGGCGCAACAGTCCGTTTGAGAACTAGGGCCTAGTGACTGACTACATTTTCAATAATATGACCCAGAAATTCTATTCTTGGAGTTAAAAATCTGCACTTTTCCCAGTTGATAAGGAGTACCTACATTTTCCGCAGCAACATCAAGAACTAACTTCAGCCTTTCCAAACATTCTATCTCATTTCTAGCTCTTATTACAATATCATCTAAATATTTGTCAAGCCATCCTGAGCAAACTAGCTTCTCAAATACGGCGTTCACAAATCTCTGAAAGACTGACGGAGAGTTACATAACCCAAAAGATGCTTTCAAAAATTCATATTGCCCGTCTGGAGTAACAAAAGCAGTTATCCATTCTTAAAATCTAAGGAGGTAAAACAGTGACCTTCTACTAAATCTCCATTAATAGTAAGGGATGCCTATCTTTGATAATCTTTGCATTGAGTAACCGACAGTCGATGCATATTCTGTTCGTTCCGTCATTCTTCTTAACAAGGACTATGGGACTTGCATATAATGCGAACTGCTAAAACGAATTTTACCTTCTTTCATCCATTCCTCTATCTGTCTCTTAACATCTTCTCTTTCTGTCATAGCTAACCTCATTGGGTTTTGGTAAACAGGACTTTCATCAGATACAACAATTCTCATCTTAACAAGGCATTCATCTCTTGGCTTTTTGGGAGTATAGTTTTCCACAAGCTCAACTACCTCTTTAAGTAACTGTAAATCCGAAATGTGTTCGAGATTATCCTTCACTTCCGTAACTATTAAATCTTTTTCCTTATCTACAACCTCCATAACATCTATTCTCGAAATATCATTTTCCTCTAGATCTACTGCTAATGGAATCTTTCCACCTCGATTAAACAAGAACCATACGTTCTCTTCGCTTTTTCATCGCCAAACCCGAACAAAGATTTTCCTATTCCGTCCTCTCAATAGCACCAATGCTTTTTCAAAACGCTCTCCTTTATCAGCGAAACGTCAGCTCCAGTGTCTACCAAAACATCGTACGATTTTCCAGATCTTTTAAGGCTATCTAAATTTAGTAGTAGAAGTAGATATTTTTCAATAAAATTCGTGGTGGTTTTCTAAATTAATAATCCCTTTTTTTAAATATTCAGTTGAAATATTTATATATTCATAAGTTATTAGATTTCACCTGTCTTGCAAAGATGTGAAAGAATAGACGAGCTGTTTATACTCAAACAGTTTTCAACAGAAAAAGGCAAAACGGGTTTGCTCTATTCTATTATACCAATTTTTCGAATTATATTAAAAAATATAAAAATAATGTTAAAAATGGGTACATTTAAAGTTTAGATTTAAAATCAGTACTAAAAATGAACTCGAAAACGTATTTTAAAAAACTGTGAAAGAATGGGAAGAATTTTCAAATTGTATTTTATTGTAGAAGAGAAAGATTTGTTCTTTGCAAATTACTCGTATCAAACAATTTATTGGTTAAAAATAAGACCCCGTTTTTGGTTTAGGAAATATTAATTCACTAAATATTTCATTTAATTTATTCAATTTATTGTTTTGTTTGTGTTAACAGAAAAAAAAAAGAATTTTGTCAACGAGTGTTGACAAACAAAAATTCAGGAAAAATAATAAAAGCTTATTGTTTTCTTCGTTTTTGAATTTGAAAATAATTTGTTTTCCGTGACTGTGAACAGAACCAACATTTATTTGAAAAAAAAAAATCACAAAAAATTAACTTTTGGTTCAATCACAAGTTGTATCAGTAAAATGTGGGTTTAGTTTGTTGTTATCCAAATTTAAATTTGTATGTCAACTCATTAGCAAACTTCTCGACTAATATATAAATCCCCTTCCCATAGCTTTTGTATTCATATTCGTTTGTCTAATTAGTACAATTTATGTTAAATTGTATGTTTAAAAATAAACGTACAGATCAACATAAGCATTTAAAAATGTTTTGCTCAAACTTATTTTAAGCAAATTTTTGAAAGCTGTAATTTTTAAACTTTATAACCTACTAATAAAATTTGTGTTTGTCTTAAAAATCCGATTATTGGTAGCCTTAAAATCTTAGAACATACAAAAAATAAATGTAATATCTGAACCATGTTTAAGTATTCTACAGGAGGTATAGCCAGTCAACTAGGAAGTCCAACTGAGCACACTTTGTTACCTAAGGCAACAAACACAATTAGCCAAAAGAAACATTTGCACCTCAATTATCAATCTTCAATTATTAAAAATGTTTGATGCTCCAAATAAACATGGAATGGAGGAATCATATGAACATTATAAAGATTTATGACCCCTTTTCTGAAACTAACCAAAGTATGAAAACTAAACATGTTACAAAGTTAAATAACCTAAAATATTGCGCTATTCATGTATAAACATTTAGTGACTAAGATAATCACTTCAATTTTCATTGGTACTCTGTATTTCAAATCAAATGGGGTGGCGCAACAGTCCGTTGTGAACCAGGGCCTAGTGACTTACAACTCTCAACCATTCCTGTGTGCGAGTACTGTTGTCAGGAATGGAAGGGACCTACAATTTAAGGCCGAATCCGAAGGGCTAGTTTGAGAAAGCACTTTTTCATGACAAGAATTTGTCAATTCCTCGCAAGAGGCAGTACCCGCGAAAATTATTTGTTTAAATTAAGGTGGCACAGGCAGGGATTGAACCCTAGACCTTTTGCATGACAGTCCAACGCACTAACCATCATGCCACGGGTACTACTACTCTGTATTTAATAGTTCTAAATCTTACAATCTCTCAACGTATGATTTTACTGCAGTAGTAAAAGTGACTTTATTGAGAAATGTATAACTCAAAGTTATTTTATTTAAAAACAATAATGACGTTTTAAAGAGCAATGTAAGATTTGTTGACTGACGACATTAAATGCAACTTTTGTATCCATACAAGCTCACAACAAAAACATTTATTAGACTTAACTTCGTATAGCTACATTGATAGTAATTCCAAAAGCCTCTTGTAGAATTTTCTAGAAATAAACTTTGTTTGTGAAAGTTTTCTATGACAAAAAAAAAATACGGTCAGAATACAGTACGACCAAATTTTGTGTGTTGAGAAATTTTGTTGATGAAAACTCTGACAAAATGGAGAAAAGACGAAGCTGGAAATTTGCAATGCAAACGAGACATCTGTTTCTCAAGAATCCCAACTGACATCGAGTCTTCATATACTCTATCAGTTGTATCCGCCGCTGATCTTTCTTCTCATTTCTCGAACCTTTTTTAAGCAAACTCTAACTTAGTTTATACTTATGCTGAACCTCTCATCACCGATGATGTATTGGACACAGAGATATTTTTGTTTGAGATAGAAGTAGTTTTACGAAAAGCTTAAAATAATAAGGCAACAAGTGAAGATGGTGTACCTTACGATTTTTTTAAGAATTCATCTCAAAGTTTTAAATTGCAACTTGTTGTGCTTTTTAACAAAAGACTTACGAATGCGGAAGTTCCTTAATCGTAGAGAAACTCGGTTATCTTCCCAATACATAGGTTAGGTTAAAGTGGCTGTTGGTTGGGAAGTCCAACACACTTAGACCAAAGTATGGTCCGTTGTGATACCACATGGATCAGTTGATCAGCTTAACTCGTCGAACCAATTGGAGCTCCGAATGAAGCGTAGCAGACAAATAATGTCTAATGTGATGCTAAGATTAGGCCAAATTAGTTTTGTCGCTGAGGAGGTGGTGGTGTTATTCCACATGAAGTTTGTTTTCTCTATGGTATCTTGCTTTAGCATAAGTTTACATGTAGCTAGCAGAGGTAAAGTCGTTCCGCTATTTGCAAGTTCGTCAGCTTTGCAATATCCTGGAATGTCTCTATGGCCCGTCACCAGGAAAAAGTAAATGTTGAACTGTTAAGCCATCTCCGTAAAAGATGATCGACAATTAAGGGCTGTTAGTGAGTTAGTGGAGACATAGTCTAGGGACCCTAATGCAGCTTGGCTATCCGAGAAGATGCGTATATCATTAGTTGACATAACGTTTTCTCTAAGCCATGATAGGACTTCTTTAATAGCCTGTATTTAAGCTTGGAACACGCTATAATGATCGGGTAGATGAAAGGAGAGACTTAAGTTTAGTCTATCTGAGTATACGCCTCCACCAACCCCATCCTTCGTTTTTGACCCGTCTGTATAAAAGTGTATAGGATCATCGTTCAAAAATGTTGTATTCTCCCAAGAAGAACTGGGAGGTATAGTCACTTTGAAACTATAGTTATTAAACTGAGGATGGTGTAGTTAATATTACTGTTTTTATCTTTTTCTTGTATCTTTATTTAGTTCTGAACAAATTCAAAATAGTGGTGTGGCCAATTCCATTATTGATCCACAGAGAGGAGGCTTAAAGCTATATGGCTGTATTAGCGGCAGTTTGCTTGCTGAAAATGTCCCAATACATAAAAAAGGTTGCTTAAATGATGTATCGAACTTACAGAGGTGTATCTTTGTTATATCATAGCTAAGGTATTTGCGGAGTTCTTGTGGACCGTTTGGAAAAGTGGGTAGAAGAGAAAAATATACTATCAGACTTCAGGCTGGATTTAGGAAAAAATTATTAATTTTTGGCCAAATCCTTACTCTGTCATCGATAATCAAAGCATTTGAGGCAAGAAATAAAAAAAAATATTTTCACTATTATGACATTGTTAACCATTTACCTGGAGGAATTAGAATTACCAAAATCAGGATAAATGTGTTACTATATGCTAACGACATGGTCACATTATCGGAATCGAAAGAAAATCTCCAATTGATGATAAACCGACTATCTGCATTCTGCGATAAATGGGGATTACAAATCAATACTGATAAATCAAAAATAATGATCTTTTCGGGATCCAATCCGACTGAAGCTGAAAGTAATTGAAAGTACAACGCAAGAAGTTTGGAAGTGACAGTTGAATATAGATATCTTAGAGTAAATCTCAAAGCACGGCTGAATTTTAAGACATTAAACATAGCATGGAGAAAGATTTGTACGAACAACCTTATTTATTTGTCTACCAAATACCAAATTTTTAGTTCAATTGTAAAGCCCACTTTATGCAGCAGAAGTTTGGGGAATGGAACAGTATGAGGAAATTGAAAAATTTCAGAGGGGTTTCATCAAAGAAATCTTCAACTTACAAATCAACACGCCGAATTATGCGATCTACTTAGAAACTGGCTTACCAAAGTTATTCACTAGCACTTTTAAACTACAAGCGGATTATATTATTAAAGTCTTAGGCTATCCAGATGAGCGATTGAGCAAAATAATGCTGCTATACGAAATAAGGAACAAATATTGGTGGTATGATAAATGGCAACGAATTGCCACTTCATCTGGTGAAGATATGCGTATTGATACAAGTAACATTCTTGATTTTAAGGACAAAATTTATAAAATAATCCAGCTAAATGAAGACTCGGTTTGGAATGAACTTGTAAAAACAGTTACAATTTAATCTTAGTAACAATAACTATTTTAACGATTCTTTAAGCTACAAAGATATTTCTTTAATTTTCAAAGCAAGATGCGAAGTCTTTTGTCTCAACGGTAGACCATACAATGGAAGTTTCAACCAGTTCTGTACACTTTGGAATTATATGTAAATCCAAAGAAGACTAGAAGTATGTCCAATTTTCAAATACAAGTGATTCTCATTCAAAAACAAATTTATAATGTATTTATCTTAAGAAAAGTTAATAAATGAATCACTTACTTACTTACTCCGTACCATCGGACCGTATTTTGTTTTAAGTTTGAATATGGTACCCAGCTCGTATGAACTGCTAAAATTCTTCACGCTATCTTCCAAAGTCAATTTCGAACATGTTCAGGTTCACACATTAATTTCAGACTGCCTTTGAAGATTTTTCTTCTGCAAGCACCTATTCTCCTATGTTTTCACCTTGGCCCATTGCTGTTTTTTTAACATTTATTTGCTTTCTATTTTAAATAATTCTATATCCCTTATCTATATATAGATGATGTTTAAATACTACGAGTTATTAACATTCATCAAGGACTATAAAGAGCTACAACAAGATGTTAACTTTTTTTATTTTAAATATTGACAAATGTAAGACGATGAGCATTCAAACGTATAATACATAATGAATTATGACTATGTTTTTAATTAGTTACGTTAGAATAAATAAGAATATGGTTTTCTGGTCCTAGTTTTGTTCTAGGTTCAAAGTTGAAGTCACACTATGAAAAAAGCTAACAAAACACTTGGTTTCTTCAAAAGATTTTCCCGAGAGTTCTGTGATCCATTATCTTATTGAAGAAATAATTTACCATTTAAAACTGTTCGAACTATGTATGGCTCCAAAAGTCTTTTTAATCAATTGTTAAGTAAATTTAAAAAACGATCTATACTTATTGACTTTTGAAATGACATTCTCAAATCTGCTTTACGTAGTTGAAATTATGTTAGATTGAAGTTAAGATGTAACTAAATATTGTCAACTTAACGTTATTATTTGACGAATTTAATACAATCAAATCTAAATATCTAATCACAACATTTGACACAAAAAAGTGTTAAACAATGAACTTAACAAACCTTAAATATTTGAAATAATTTAGACTTGGTTTTGCCTTTAGATGTTTCAGCAACAGAAATAAAAATAGTTTAGTTTTCGACATTCGGCACTTGACAATGGTACCCTTAAGCTATGGAAGCAGACTCTTTGTATTCTTAATAAAATATAATAATTTTATATTTGTTTTCATTGTTGTTTTCAGTGTAGAAGTACGTATCATCTAATTCTATCTACTTACTATAATTAATTTTGACAAAGTTTAACCAAATAGACGAGTTGAGCAAAAGCAAACTGTTCCGTGCAACAAAGTTGCATGTGAGCCATTATACTTATCATATATGCTGGCTGATACTTTCCTGATGCACACGCTTTGATGGTTATTTTGTTTTATAGCTGACAATTTATCTATCTTTGTGTATCTTTCATTTATATTTCTGCGCGCCTGCATGCAACGTTCAATATCGGATTGGAATGGAGCGATGAGTTATAATGGAATGCCCTATACTTTTTTGCACCATTCCATAACCACAATCGTCGTTGTACCAAAACAACAATAGTTAGGAGTTACAGTCAAACCGCAAACACATAATTTATACCATTTACGACGACAACATCACAAAATGTTGCAGCCACAAGAGAAACAGAACCTTTATAATCAAGGTAAGAGTGTTGCAAATAATAGCACACTCGTTGTCGTATATGTTACTGCCCCAATACAAAAATAAGAACTGAAGCTTGATAGTTCTTAATGTTTATTTCCGCCATTTTGTTGGAGTTTTTCCATTTGGTCCTTGTTATCCTACCGCTTTCCAAAAAACCATTAATAATTATAAAATATTTCAACTTTACCTGTTCGACTATGAGACGTATTCCTTATATCGATGACGACGACGACTGAACGTCACAAATATTTTTACGCTGCGGTGACGAAGGCTGAATTCAGCAAATTATTATTGCCAGGTTGTTAATTGACCGCAACTTATTAAGTTAACTTGGCCCAGAGCCTCCAGTATATTGTCTGATGAAATAAAATGCCAGTCAAAGGATGAAAGTTGCACTAAAAAAGGAAACTTTTTATCGTCTTTTGTATAACAAAGCTGCAGACCTATGTATATCCCCAAGATGAGCTGCATGCAGTAGAATTACTTGAGATGGACTTGCGGTCAACCTCATCGAGCTGTCATGTCACCCAGTCATCAAGGTGCCGATGTCGATACATTCCATACCCATACGAAGGATCACAAACCAATTGGGAGGGCATCATTCCCATTTTGCACTCGTTGATTTATAATTGAAAAGATTTTAACAAGGTTGAAGGTGAAAGAGATTGAATGAGTTTCTTGGATTACGTCGTCGTCGCTATGGGAGTGTAGATACATTATCTTGCTGCAGATCACGGATCAATATAATGATTATGGGATCAAGCGAATTCCTGCTGTGGGTGTGAAGCTCATTTAAAAGTCTTTGTTGATGTTGATGGTTTGATGGATCGGATCGTTAAACTGTATGCAGAGTAAGGTTTATGACTGTTATTGACTTGAGCTAAAGTGAAGTTGATGGAAATGTTGGATCATTTATGTTGATTACTTTTTTCACACAAAAATTTAACCTTAGCTTTTGATTGCGATGTTTTGAACAAATAAACATTGGTTTGACTTATTCGTACATAAATATACTTACAAAACTAAGACCGAAGAAATTGCAACCATTTGGTTGATTTGAAGCACTAAAAGTTGAGTTTGTAAGATGCGAACACAGGCTACTGTAACTGTTACGTTTTAATTATTACCTTTGTATATTATTATAACCTTTCATATACAAAATTATTACGAAAAAAAATTCTATAATTTTTGAAAACTTCTTATAATCTTTGTATTTAGTTGGTTAAAAAGTTTTCATACATAGGTGTTTTGTAGGATTTGTCAGTTGAGAATGACAAACTTTGTTGACATTCCTTTTCAAAGAAGAATTTATCAAGAATCGTTTCCGAATTATGGAAGACTTACTTCAAAGAAAATTGATTACAAAGTTTTCCAGATATTTTACACTGTATAATGATATCTGGTTTAATAAAGGGTGTCCCAAAATTAACGAATTTGCCGCCATTTGTGCAGTGTAGTGTTGGCAACATTAAAAAAAAGCAATTTGACAGCTAACAGTATAGGGTTATTAAAAATGAAGCGTTACACGATAGAACAACGTGTCTTCATTATTAAAGAATATTTCAAAAATAGTGAAAGCTTGGTGGCTGCAGTTCGAAAATTTCAAACAAAATATGGTCGGAATAGTGTTTTAACTTCGTCAACTGTGAAGAGATTAATTGAAAAATTCATGGAAACTGGATCCTTTGGAGACGCCAAACGCACTGGTCGTCCAAAAACAAGCCGTTCAAATGTGAATGTCGAAGCAGTGCGTGAGAGTGTTGCTGACAATCCAGGAACCTCAATTCGACATCGTGGACAAGAATTGCAAATTTCAAGAACCTCTCTACACTCTACAGCGTATACTCACCAAAGATCTGTGTCTTCATGCTTACAAAATTCAATTAACACAACAATTGAAGCCATGGACAGAGAAGAGAGTTCGTTGAATGGATTATTGAACATCAACAAATTGACCCTGATTTTTCGAGCAAAATCATCCTAAGCGAAGAAGCACATTTTCATCTTGATGGTTTTGCCAATAGCCAAAATTGGGGTTCGGAGAACCCACATGTGATTGTCGAAAAACAAATGCATCCACAACGCGTGACTGTATGGTGTGGATTTTGGGCTGGAGGCATAATTGGGCCATATTTTTTTGAAAATGATGCTGGTCAAGCAGTGACTGTTACTGGTGTTCGATATCGCGACATGATTACACAGTTCTTTCTGCCAAAATTGGATGATATTGATGTGTCCAATATGTGGTTTCAACAAGACGGTGCCACATGTCATACAGCCCGTGAAACAATTCAATTACTGCATGAGACATTTCCAGGTCGTGTACTCTCTCGTTTCGGTGATCAAAATTGGCCTCCTAGATCGTGTGATTTAACACCATTAGACTTCTTTTTATGGGGTTATTTGAAATCACAAGACTATGTCAACAAGCCCACAACCACCCGTGCATTAAAGGAGGAGATTCAACTCTGCATCAATGAAATTCAGCTACATTTATGCAGAATGGTCATGGAAAATTTCAACAAAAGAGTGCGCATATGCATGCAAAGCCGTGGAGGCCATTTGTCCGATGTGTTATTCTATACATAACCTTATCCTATGTAATTCATGGTTTCACTTAAAGGAAAAAAATCAGCCTTGAAAAATATTCCTGCTGGCGTTCCTCCAGGATCAGTGATATCTCCTACTTTGTTCAATATTTTTAATTCTGACTTACCTTATCCTATGTACTTTACGAGTCAGTAAAAATATAACTATCAAAAGACTAAAAACGGCGTTTGCTATTTAATTCAAATCTTGAGTTAATTTTGGGACACCCTTTAGTTTCCTCATAACATGTGAATTTCGAAGACAATTCCCTATACTCATTATAAACACTGAAAATTACTATTTGACGCGGTTTTCAAACTGACGATCCTTATATTTCCCTTAAAAATGAGGAAGGGCTCCATGTTTCCTGAAAATAATCAACTAAACATCGAAGATTTCGTTCCAACAATTTAATTAAGGAAAGAACTTACTATCAGAAAAATGTATTTCAAAGTTTTTGTCAAGAGGCAGTAGCTTTTTTGACAAAACCTTAGGTGAAACAGGCAGGGGTCGAACCAAAGACCTCTAGCATGACAGTCGTACTCGGCACTATAGCCATAACGCTAAGGGTACTACACTCTTAAAGCAATAAAATCATACATGCAACCATTGACGACGTACAGCAAAAATTATTGGGAAAAATTAGAGACAATTTAATTTAATAATTAGTTAAATCCCTAAAATAATTTTTAAAAAACAAGTACACTAAGGTAAGCGTCTAGATTAAAGTAATATAAACTAACTAACTATATATTTTTGTCTTGTATTTTAAAACACACGATTTATAAGAAACTTTCATAAAAATGAATACTATAAAAAAAAATAGAAATGGAGTTATTTTAAGCATTTTTCATAACCCAACATTTTAAAAAAGGAGGTTTTCAAAACAATACAAAAATCTATTTTCAGAATTTTTTAATGAAGAAAAAGTAATTTTAAATTCTCAAAGAACTATTGCACTTTCACAACATTAAACTAACATCTTGTAGTTTACAATTTTTATATAGAGTTATAATATTACGTCACTGCCTTTAAATTTTAAATGATCAAAACACTTCGAAACATGAACAAAAATGTTTTGTAAAGCCAAAGAAGAACCACTGGAAATAAAATCCCACCTTTAGTGGAACAGGACTGTGGGAAAAATTTAAGATCCTGTGGAACAGCTAAGCCGACCAACAAGTAATTAATCAAAACAAAATTGGATCAAAATTAACGGGTGCTTTCGAGATTTTGTTTTTCTAGATTTCGTGAAAGATCCAGTGCACATACGTAGGCATGTATAAATCTTCACTAAGAAATATGCTTAGACGGAATTGGCAAATTGGCATTCCAACAAATTAATAAATGCCTTTTTTCAAATTCAAAAATTGTTCCAATATTGAAATATGGAAAACCCCGAACTGATCCTTTAAGTAATAGGAAAACAAACCTACTGAGTAGTATTACTAATATATTCGAAAAATGTATTCATTGCAAACTAGAATTGTTTCTGAATGAAAAGAATATCATACTAATACAAATTTGGTTTCCAGAAAGAGCATAACTCATCACATCAGTTCTCAAGAATCTTTAGACACGTAATAGAAAAATTTAGAGAAAAAAAAATCAACAGGATTAGTTTAGCTGTAGATGTTAAAAAAGCTGTTTGGCACAGTGCAATCATTTATAAACTCATTATAAATGAATGTCCAACCTATACAAAGTTTCTTAAGTGATTGAAGGAAAAAAATTCAGCCTCGAAAAATATTCCTGATGGCGTTCCTCAAGGATCAGTGATATCTCCTACTTTGTTCAATATTTTTATTTCTGACTTTCCAGTTTTGCAAAATTGTGAATTTGGTATGCATGCAGATGACATTGTGATATTCTCATCCGATGAACATCCTGAAACGATATATTAATTATGTTAAAAATTACGATATATTTTTTCTATATGAAACTCATGTCATCAAAGATAAAATCATTAAATTTAAAAACTATTTTGTATGGATTGAAGCAATTTTTTGTATGGATTGAAGCATTAAAACTACTATTAAGGGTCGTGCAAGTGGAGGTTCTTTGTATGGCATTAAAACATCATTAACTAATGAACGATTTCGAAGAAATAGAAGAAACGATAGCAGTAAAACTCATTCATCAAAACAATATGTATATTTTACCCTTCTACATTAATTATAACAAGAAGTGGGATCATGATTTTGAGAAGTTACATCACACCATGCAATTCTTGGTGAGAAAAAGAGTCTTATTGATCATGGACTGGAATGCTAGAACTAGCAACGCACAAATCACTACATGTCAAAATATCTCTAATCGGGCGATTACTCAGGTAAACAAGAAATCGAAAGACAGAATATGTAATAAAAACGGCTCTGATATGTTAGAGTTACTACAAATGTATGACCTAGTAATGCTTTATGGATATACTGAAGGAGATGAAAAGGTCATGGTGTTTTGTTGCTATACCTTCGAAGTGCAGTGTAAATCATCAACCCGACACACTAATCTTAAATTACTACCGAGACTCAAATGGAAGAATGAGGAATTAAACTGCTATAAGCGTGCTTTGAACAATTTAATTGAAACAAATTTACTGACAACTGAATCTACTGATATATGGCTAGTCAATTAACAGAATTTATACGAAGCTCAACAACGAGCAAAATATCAAACACGAGTTCACCGTTTAAGCAACAATGGTTTGATAATGACTGTTTGAAGGCACGCCAAAGATCTTTTGCACTTCTGAAAATCGTGTGGATTTCGCATAATCCCGATTTAAGGTAATGGTACTACTACAAAAATGTATGCCTACACAAGAAAATAGAATTTGAAAACAACAATGCACTTCATCTAGGTCAAACTAATAACTCGAAAAAATTTTGGAAAATCGCCAGGGATATTAACGGTTCAAACTACAGAATAGGTTCAGGGTTATCAGCTAAATCACTTCAATTCATTATAAACATCTTCTGCACAGCGACTCAAACCTTCAGTTTTCCTACGCTCAGACATCAATCTTCGACGAATCTTTAGATTCGGCCATAACACTTGTAGAAATAGAAGCAGTAATGAAGAAAGTGAAAAATTGAAAGGCACCAGGTGAAGATGGGATTCAATATGAATTTAACCAGAACACATCTCCTTCATACTTTAACTATTTGTAAAAGTTTTATAACAAGATATTGGCTAACGCCAAAATTCCCTCCGCGTTCACAAAATCAGTTATCTTCCCAACTCATAAAAAAGGCACTTTTGATATTGTTGACAACTATCGAGGCATATCATTTATGAACGCATTAGCCAAAATATTCTGCGGTATGCTTGTGGAGAGACTTGGAAAATGGGTGGAGAGGAAAAGTATTCTTTCAAATCTTCAAGCCGGTTTTAAAAAGAACTAATCTACAACAGACCAGATTTTTACACTTTCTTCAATTGTTAAAGCCTTCCAAGCACGTAATAAGAAAGTATACTCCTTCTTCGTAGATTTCAAAACAGCTTTCGATCGGGTGAATCGTAATGCACTGTTATATAAGCTCTCGCAGTTGGAAATTAAATCAAAATTTCTTTCTGTGATTAAGGAAATGTACAATGGAACAAAAGCAGCCGTATGGGACGGTGCAATATTCTCAGATTGGTTTGAGTAAAGCAAGGATGTCTTCTGAGCGCATTACTGTTCTCCTTTTTACTTGCGACATATAGGAACTATATGGCAAGTTTTGCATTCGTGCAAAATTTCGAACTCGAGATTTTAATCAAACATGATATTACGATGGTAGACAAGTCGAAAAAAGTGGGTCCCGCGATTCCGTCCGGTCGGTTTTGTCTGTCTGTCCACGCTTCTACAGCCTAAACCATTGGGTCGATTGAGTTCAAACTTGGAAGTTAAGGTTTTGAGCAGATTCGCGTTAGGCGTTTTTTTCCTTTTTTTTTTTTAAGATCAAAACTAACAGTGGCCCCCATACAATTTTTTTGGTCAAAAACCGAAAATTCGAATTTTCTCAAAAAACAAACCGATAGATTTTTTTAAATTTTCTCTAAAATTTTATTTTGTAACTTGGCTTCTTTTTATAAGAAAACCATATTTTTGTATTGCTCAGGAAAGGTACCGCTCATAGAACCGTTATTTTGTTTTTTAATTTTCTCAACAATTTATAAACCGATTTCAATAATTTTTTTTTGCGAATAAGCTCTTATATTGTTTTAACAATATTTGATTATCAAAAGTGCAATTTTTAATTGTTTGGATTTTTAAAAAAATATTGAATTTTATTTTTTCAAAATTCGATATCTCGAAAACGGGTCATCATTTTTTTACGAAATTCAAACTTATAGCGTATATTAACAATCTCTAAACAACTGCGTACCAAAAATATTTTTAGAACAAAATTGAAAAATTTTATATATAAAAAATTAATTTAAGAAAAAACCGCTCTAACGATTTTTATTAAAAAATTTTGAAAAATGAAATGTTTTTTTATTTATAAAATGGCATTTAAATTTTTGAAGACAAACTTATTTTTCGGGCGAAATTTTGAATCTTAAAATAGTTTTTTTTTTTAATATTATTTTTTTTTTTGCATTATTTTGACAAAATTGTAATTACATTCCTAGCTTTTATCTAAATTAGTGCATTTTGCACATATTTATGTATTTTTATAACTAAAATTATTGTAAATACAAACGATATGGCCGCCCATGTAGCGCAACTGTATCGGATATGATATATTTAATCAACAAGCTATTTTAAAGTGTCTATCAAGAAGTAATATCTTGGTAACTTTGTATATTTGTGATTTTAAAAACATTATTCTTTACGAAGAAGGTTGTTTCACACATGATTTACTTTCCTTCGCCTATATAAACTTAGTACAAGTTAAAGAAACGGGCCAGAAAGAGTACATATATGTATTTACTATTAGAATCACTTTTTCAACGTATACACATTATACCTATTTATAAAAGTATTACGTACGACTTCTACAACTACTGCTTACGTGTCACTTCATAACTAAAATCCCAAGCGCACAAAAGCCTGACTGTAAACAAAACATCAATAGCAATTTCTTGTACCTGTTCGTATGCTTGTTATTTTTTTAAACTTTAACAAAATAAATAAACTGAACGCACAAATTCCATGTTAGCGCTGAAAACTTATAGTAAAGAAGGAATGTAGTATGTACCTTTTAGCTACCAATAACATTCCTTCATTATCATCATAAACATGTCCTTATCTATCTATCTGCATAAAGCTAAGCTCTCCAATGAACTATTCTTTATTCGTTTTAGCCATCTACCAACCTGTTACCTAACTACACAACCAATAGGCGATCGCTTTACAATTTAAACATTCATGGTCATGCCTCGTTCTTATCTTATTTATTTTCCATCCTGGTTCTTCCAATATGAAATTACAATAAAGCTATCTAAAGGAAAAAAGCTTTTAAGGAACAAGTTGAATCTATATGATTCGCATTGTAGCTTTATAGGTAATACAAATACAAAGATCGTACACAAGTAAAACAAGACTTATGAATGTAAATAAAAACAAATATCGGTAAAAGATCCTAAACAGCTGACTTAAGCATGCAAAAGTTTGTTTCATCCCCTTATTAGATACAATATTAAGCCATTTTGTTTTTTATATAAAGTGCATTGATATAAATAAAACAAAAACAAATTCATCAACCTTCATATGGAAGCTCTTTATGTGAAAATATATACAAGGATAGACTCAAGTAGAATGAAGAAAATTGGTAGACTTTTCGGGTCGAAAATTAATTATCTCCCTTATTCTGCTGGCTGCTTATGGGAATGGAAATAATATTTTTCTCGCGCTCCCGCTGAATTTCTCCACTTTCAATACTAACGCCACGCCAACGACTCTGCATCTAATCGCCCTAAAAGTTTCTGCTCATGAGAGTACTATGGTTTTCATTATGTACAATTGTACATAATGGCATTTATATCTTTGAAGACAAACTTAATTTACAGGTATATTTTTAAATCTTATATAAGTACTTTTTTAAACATACTCTTAGCATACAGGAGCAAGTTCGTGCGACCCAGTCGTGCATTTTATTTATCAATGACATTGTTAAAGATCTACCTGGAGGCCTAAGGATATCTAATTCGGTTATAAATGTTTTACTATACGCCGACGATCTTGTTATTCTGTCTGAATCATCAGAAAACCTACAATTAATGACTAACCGATTAGCGTCTTACTGCAACAGATGAGAACTTACAATTAATACGGACAAATCTAAGGTTACCAATGAAATTAAATATCTAGGCGTATAACTTACCCACAATTTGAACTTCAACAACCATCTAAGAGAAAAGTCTAACACTTCACAAAGATTGTTGAATTCTACATGGAGAAAAGTATTTACTTATAGTAGAACAATTTCAGTGAAATTTCATAAAAAAAACTCTTCAACTTACCTCGAAACACAACAAACTATGCAATCTACTTGGAAACAGGATTACCAAAACTTCTAACAAGTACCTACCCTTAAAGCGCAGGCTGATTTTATTATTAAGACTTTAGCCCATGACGACTCAAGGATGACACAAAAAATGCTCTTATACGAGTTGAGGAATAAAGACTGGTTGACTGCTAAGTGGGAAAACCTAGGTACTGCTTGTGGTGAAACACTTCATATTGACTTTAATAATTCCAACAACTTAAAGGAACAGCTGTACCGTATAATTAGAAAGAATGAAAACTTGACTCGAGAAAATTTTTTTCTAAATGGTCGTGAATCCGACAGTAGATTGTTATACTCTCATGTCTCGTTAGATATCTCAAATAAAATATTGAATTGGAGAGTATCAGAGGAGACCTCGTTCTCCGATCTATCCAATTCACACTTATTGAAGGGACCTCAAAACCGATCCAATTCCGATATTATAGGAAAACAGATTGGCCAAAATATAGGGCGACTCTGAAAAATCTGATTAAAATAGAACTTTTGGATCTGCCCTTGTGCGCTCTTGAACTCCATCAAAAGGTCGATGAGCTTACAGCAGCCCTCAATAAAGCCATGGAAACTGCCTGCCCCTTTACTACAGTGCGGGGAATGAAGAAACCATATTGGTGGGCTGCTGAACTAGATATACTCAGGAAAGATTGTAGAAGGCTTTTCAATCGGGCAAAAAAGACTAGACATCCCCAAGACTGTGACTCCTATGAAGAATTCCTCAAAAAGTATAAACTAGAATTGAGAATAGCCAAAAGACCCTCATGGAGATCCTTCTGTTACTCAATAGAAGAATCCTCGCACGCATCAAGGATAAGGAAGATTCTCTCGACCAATCCAACCATGCCTAGTTGTCTTAAAAACTCAGGTGGTACATGGACTAACTCTTGCGAAGAAACCCTTGACCTGCTATTAAACACCCACTTAGAGGATAGCTCCCAATCCGTTAAAACAACAAACAGTCCTGGGTCAGGTATTAACTTAATTTTTCCTCAAGGTTTGGTTACAAAAGAAAAATTGACATGGGCTCTGAATAGTTTCAAACCTTACAAATCTCCAGGTCCAGATCAAATCGTACCAGCTGAGCTACAATATACCATTGATATATGTAACTTTGCCCATCATTGAGATGATCTTCAAAAGTTGTAAAAATCTGGTCTATATACCTCAGCGATGAAGAGATGTAAAGGTAGTTTTCATTCCCAAGGCGGGCAGATGCTCGCATGTCAACCCTAAAGGCCTAAGACCTATTAGCCTATCATCTTTTATTCTCAAAACTCTGGAACGATTGATCGATATCCATATACGTAACAGCATTGATAAGAGACTATCAATGTCTCAGCATGCTTACTGCAAAAGGAAATCGGTAGAAACAGCCTTGCACACTCTGGTAAGCACTATAGAATACTCCCTAAAGCAAAAGGAATATACTATGGTGGCCTTCCTGGATATTGAGGGCGCTCAATTATCAACTTTAGTTTGGGAGATTTTTGCACAAAAAGTTCTGTCAGTAGAGGCATTTCGCAAGGTGGTGTTCTGTCCCCTCTCCTGTGGAACATAGTGGTTAACGAACTACTAATATCCGTTGAGAGGGAAGGCTACAGTGTGGTTGCGTATGCCGATGATGTTGCTATCGCTGTCACAGGGGAACATCCTAATACACTGAGAGACCTCTTCCCAAAATGCACTCAATATTCTCACTAGATGGGCTGACCACTGCGGACTTAGTATTAATCCTCAAAAAACAGACCTCGTCCTTTTCATACGGAAATACAAGGTCCCAGTAATTGTCCCTCCTTCAATAAAAGGTGTACCACTAATTTTTACCAATGAAGCCTGGAGAAAGTCACATACTACGACAAACTCAGCAGAGTCCAGCATAAGCGGGGCATTGAGAACCACACCCTCAGCAGCGTTAGATAACACTCGCTGCCACTGCTCCATTCGATAAAAACCCCGTATACGGTATACGAGAAAAAAATATGGTCGTCTGAACCTAACCTAAGACTGTCCTGGCTCCTTTGTAACATACAAAATATTATTAATTTAATCTATGTTATCGTATTCCTTTGATGGGGTGGGACTGAACAAACTTTGTCGGGTCAGTAAGTCTTCCATTAAACGAACATTTATTTAAGATCATTGAGTTGTCTGTTAAATTTCAAGAAAAAATTGCAACCCGAGCTTTTAAAGACGTTATGACAACTGTTAAAATGTTTAAAGCGTGAACTTTGGGAATCTTGAGAATAATTTAAGGAGAGTAATGGGTGCATATTACTAAGTTTTTAATCTCAACATAGAAGCAGAAAGCTAGGCATTCCATTCTGGATGTGCGGCTGAAGAAAGGATTTTGATACTTGAAAATAACTCCGAAATTGAGATCGAGGATTTAAATTTTTTTAATTCTAGCATTTCTGCATTAGTATTGTTGCATTTGGTTGAGGGTAAATATAACTGACTGTACTGACAAAATACGAGTAGGTTATAGAAATAGAGATAAAAAAATATGAAAAATTGCAGCGGTGTTCAATCAATCAATTTCAAAGCTTTTTTTTGTTGTATTCTGTCTTTAAACTTAATGTTCTTAAAATGTTAAAAATTTTAGATTACAGCTAGTTTTGCAAGTTATAATTCTAAACCAGTCTTCAATTCACAATCTCATTTAGTGTTTGGAAGTCTTGAACCTATATACTATGAGATTTACTCTCATTCAACGGTCTCTTAAAATCTTATAATCTCCTTTTAAATAATTAATTGAACAATATTTACTGGGGTGGAATCGGCTAAGGTGATTGTTGACTATCAACTTTTTGATAGTCAAACTGACTATCATTTTCATTTCGTCTGCGTAAGATGATTCAACTCAATTCAATTCGATTGAACAATTTCAGATTCAAATTGTCAAAATTCGTTGTTGCCTTGGTGAAATTTTAAATTGATTCTTATAAAATATCTAAATAAAAGTTTCAAATTGGCTGATTTTGAATAAAATTCTTACTTTTCTTGCTTTTTTCGAATGTCGTAAGCTTTATCGGTCACAGGAATGTGTTTTCTTAAAAGAAACAAAGTGAACTAAGAAAATGTTCCAGTCGTTTGTGTAAGCGTCTGGTAGCTCTATTCGGAATAAACAAATTTGTTTGAAAACGACTATCACATTTTTTTGTGATAGCTTTTTAGGTATCAATTTGACTATCACTTTATGTAGATCAAATTATATCATTTTGATTGTCATTTATCAACAATCACCTTAGCCGATTTCCACCCCTGGTTTTAGATTAAAAAGATTTTTTTTTAAACAAATACAACAAAATAGATGAATTTCGTAACATTACTAATTATTAACTTTCCAGAGGAAGCTATTGCAATGGCTTTGATTTGTAGAATTGAAAATGTTTGCATATATCGACGTTTCAAGGTCCTTAGAATCTAAATCAAAGATTTTTAAAGAGATATTTGTGTGTGCGTGTGTACGTTCGGGAAAATATAGACTTCAAATATTATTTTTAAAATCAATTAAATTGTTTAGAAAAATCTAACAGCCAGTTTTTTTTTTAGAAAAAAATAAGAATCTACAAAAAAATTCTACACCAATTTTCGTTTTCGAATATCTCGAGTATGGATCAAGGAAGGAAATTCTATAAAACTTAAATATTAAATTGTCAAATACAAATCAAAATGAGTCTAAATGAAGAGAACTGAGTTTTTCAAAATGGAAAGCTGCCTAATTAAAGTCAATTCATAAATTACCAAACATTTTGTGTTTGAACTTAATTAGAATCCTGTTATTATTGTCTTTTTAATCCTAAAGTTTGTCTTTTTTTTCCAGGACCTTTTAAATGTTTTATCATAATAAACGAAATCCATTTCAATCCTTCAACAATCATTTCTTCCCATATACAAACACCCATCGCATGAATAACATTCAGTGTTGTAGTATATGTTGTAACACCACGCTACAATAATTTTGTATATCAATCAACACTTTACAAAGGAAACATGATTCCTTGCTGCGACCCTTAAACCAATAAAACATCCCTAAATGTGTCAACAATCCCGGTTTTTATGTAGATAGATACATATATGGGGGACAATTCCCTTATTTTTTTCCCTATTTCACATTTCAAGTCGACAACGACGACGACGACAACCGAGGGCACGAAGGGTCGACGTTATATTATGTACATTATTTACTTCCATCACCCATTCCAATCCCAGAGACCATCAGTATAAAAGGAAAGTATATTAAAGTGCTAAAAAACAACCAGCAGGCTCATCTGGCAGGATAATGGTGGCCACAAAACTGAATTGACTGACACCTCGAAACGTCTCCTGCTGGGTCGTAATTGTCAGATCATTTATCCGCATTAGGCTTCGATTGAAAGGTCATGATGCGAGAAATCATCCCCGAATCTCAGTCCCATATAAAACATGCTTTTAGTTTAAGGAACGCATCGCATCGAGTCCTTATTTATTCAAGTCAGGTTTTCGGTTGTCTATTTTGGTCCTTCTTATACGAGAGAGGGGATCTGGATCTGCTCAGAGAGATGTGGATGGGGTCCTTCCTGGTGGAACTGTGGAAGTGTCACCCTCGTATCATTCGGTCGGTTGGATCCGAATGGAATTTGTTTTTATAGAAACACATTTCTGCCACCGCGCCGTCTAAAGGTGTCAGTATTATATGGAACAAGGCAAGGGTGTTTTCGTATTTTTGGTGATGCTGTGTTGTGTCACAAAGCCGGATCTGGAAATTTAATTCAATTTTATGTAGCGAAAACAAGGGACTTTGTGGTGGCTGACTTGGGCGAGTACAATTTGATTGGTTGCCTTTGAGACTCCTGATGATTGCCGCTTCCGTCTCTCGCTCGCTCCCTTTCAAGGAATAAACATTCAAGGATCTGAAGGTAAACAACCCTCGGAATTAACGACGAGAAAATAATCTGTTGTTTGTTTATTTTTTATGGGTTTTTCCTGCTGTAGTTATTTTTTTAAAGAATGAGAAAATTTAAAAAGTTGTAATACTTATTTTCCAAGATTAAATTAATTGCAATGAAATAAAGAGCGCACGTGTGTATCTTATAGATATTGTATTTCGGATTCTTATGTGGGGAGTTACATTGAATTTAGGTTTATATGTTTGAAGGAGGTATTTTGGTGTACCCTATATGTACCTGTGTTTAGATTTTTATTATTAATTTTCCTGAACTTTTTCCAAGATGTATAAAATTGATAAACAAATTTTCAATTACATTTGATGATGTTCCACGTACTCGTACATGAAATTGAAACCCGAATAAGTATCACATGCAAATTTCATCACACAGAAGATTAATTTCTAATGGGGGACTGAGTTGGGGTTTTCCGCCTGCCTGTAAAATGACTAATGAGCATGTTATGTGGGTTTTATTTGCATGACATAAATACTCGAACAATGCCTATTTAATTTTAAATTTAGAAAACCAACAACAACAAAAATGGAAATGGGAGAGATTTTCTTGAGGTTGTTAGTGAAGTATTAATATTTTATGGTTGAAAAGTCACAGAGGTAACTTGAGTATCTTTAGTAAACTTTGACTGTTCCCATACATACAAGCTTTATCATTATTAGTACAATAAACAACTAAGAAATGCCTTCATGAAGATACATAAGTGTAATGTGAATGAGCATATCTCAGTTTATAAATAAATTATTATAGAAATTATTTTGATAATATCATATATTTTGATGTTACGAGTATAATTTATTCGAGTATGATATAAAATTACCTTTTTGGACAAAATTTTCCAAAATCAATTTCCAAAATCAATATAAATTTGCATTCAGGAATTGTATAATCATTTTTAAGACAATATTCAGTTCCCATAAGGAAGTTATTGTAATGGGTCCGATTTGTCGAATTGAAAATTTTGACATTTCTCTACGTTTCTAGGTCCCAAGAGTAACTTTTAAAAACTTAAATTTTCAGTAACATTTTGAGAAAAAATCTAGATCCCAATTTTTGCACAAAAAATTAAAAACGTAAAACACAAGTAACCAAAGTTGGTAAAAATTGATTTTCGATTCAAATAAAAGGTTTCGTTTGACTAAAAATATGACTAAGTATTCAAATAAATCCAGAGTTATCTCTACATGACTTTTATAACAAATCATTGCAAAAAAAATGTTCCGTCTTCTAGAAAATAATTCCTTCTTTTACTGGTGCGGTTGACGGAATACATTTAAAATTCCATCTCCAGCTAAGATAAAATATGGTTTCATTTCCACGAAATCCAAGTTTGTTTTTAAGGGGATCCGACGCAGGAAAATGATGTTCAAATGGTAAACATGTGCATTCAAGATGACACAAGCGTCCACAGCTTTTTCTGAAAGCCGACTTCTGTCTATCAACTCCTACTCTCACCTTCCCCGTGGTGAACATCGGGTGCCTAGTACCCTCAACTGGGGAG
Source organism: Eupeodes corollae (assembly GCF_945859685.1). Taxonomy (NCBI): domain Eukaryota; kingdom Metazoa; phylum Arthropoda; class Insecta; order Diptera; family Syrphidae; genus Eupeodes; species Eupeodes corollae. The sequence continues at coordinate 13,714,957 of NC_079147.1, read as the reverse complement.
ATTGGGTTCCAACCCCAGTGGGAAGATGTTAGGGGCATCGAACGAGAAAGGGGGGAGAGGTGTTTCCACTAAGGCACCTTTTCCTTATCCAGACGGCAGCGGAGA